>NC_035448.2:115874353-116174353 GCF_002127325.2 Helianthus annuus | reverse complement strand
ACACAATTAAGGATCCTTAAACCCGACAGCAATTGAGGATCACTGATCATAGGAAAATCCTCCCCTAACAATTGCCCCCAAAATAAAGGAGTAAAAATGTAAATAAACGAGTTATATTTTCTCGTTCTTATCCGTAACAAACCAATGGATAACTAGCCGTTGTAGTCGGACTAGCCATTACCAACCTGACGTCACTGAAGTGACTACCCTGCAAGATCATTATTATAAATTTAAGTTAGGGATAGGGATCAATTTGCATTTAAATTCAAGAGAGACTCCCTTTAAATCCACATTCGAAGATCAGGCAGGTATCTTTCTTTCTCTTCTCTCTTTACGTTTTCTTTTTCTGTTCATCTTCTTCTTTACCATCATGACCAAGATGATGCTAAGATCCTCACCGACTAAGGATCACCAAAAAGACAGTCTTCCTAAGAGCCAAGGGATCATCGAAGACTCTATGAAGGAACGATGCTGCTTCACTGATCCACAGATAGACAGAATTCGCCATTGTTTTCCGGCGAGTACCATTTTCAAAGCTTTTGATCCCACCATTCTGAGCGATTTCGTATCTGAAACCTGGATAGCTTTCCCGATCACCCCATTCACAATAGGATGCACGTATCCTTTCCCTGAATTCACCCAGTCTTTCTTCTCTCTCACCGGCATCTCCTACATCGAAGTGATGCCAATGATGTGGAGGGTCTTGAGTACCCTTGAAAGAATCATTGAGCATGAAGGCATTGATCTGGGAATGTCGGAGTTGGCAGAGATGTACAACCTTGTGAGCCACGGATCCCATCGATATTTATTCAAACACAAACCCTTTGAAGAACACCCCATCCTCAAAACCACTAAGAATGACACCAACTGGAAAAGGCGGTTCTTCTTTGTCAGGAGGGATACCATCCCAAACGGAAAGGATTTACCAAGGAAGTGGACCACCCATGGTAGGATAGAGGATCCTTAGAAGGATCATCGGATAACCTTGTTTCTGATGAGGATCACTAACATGCTTTTGTTTCTTTTGTGCAGCTATCTCTGTTGCGCACATTATCCCATCACCTGCCACCAAGGAGACGCTTGCTGCTTTTCGAAAACTTGATCCTGCAATAAAGTGATAGGCATGTTGGCGCAATGGACGTCGGTTCCCATAGGAGCAACATCAATGGTGAAGGTGCACGGACGAACGTCTCAACCGATAAGGAGATCATCAGGTGCAGGTACTGGGTCAGGTATAAGGGGTGTGATGTCCGGTATACCAAAAAGAAGCAGGGTCATAATCAAGCGAGGGTGCAGGATCAGCAGATGCAACATCAAGCTGAATCAAAAGGGTGCAGAAGCTAGCTCAGTGGCAGTCTTTGGGTCGTGTAACAGTGTGGTGCCTCGAGCAGGTGATGGTGCAGCAGTCATAACGTCGTCGTCGTCTGTGTCAGTAGTAGAAAGTTGTAATCCGGCCATCTATAAGGCTGCAGATGCCATAGACTCAAAGGAGTCTGAAATCGAGTATATTCTAGGTGCAGAGGATAGCTTGATAACAGGGGTCTCAGAAGTGAAATTTGTAATAACGTTCTCGTCTAACTTTCCATCACCATGGATGTCGTCGGGAGGACCATCAATAGTCATGTCAACGTCATCGACTATTCTTCGAGTAGTCTACCTTCGGAAGGAATGTCCACATGAGGCGTATTTTCGAGGATCGGAGCCATGGTGTGTTCACCATCGGGATGACCAGTGATGAAGTGGTCATGGACTGAAACAAGAGTAATAGGAGGATTCTTGTCAGAGAAGCCTTCAGCAAGGATAAATCACCCCAAAATCTGGTAGTGCGGACTGTTATAAGTCGTCCTTGCTCTTGGTCAGCATATCAGGATCACTCTCAGTGTCTAACGTAAATATCTCCGGCGCATGTGCAGTTTCATCATTTGTGGCGGTGGCCATAGGGTCATCAATGTTTGACAACCCGCTTTTTGATCAAGGCGACATGTGTATCGGTACATGGTAGTCATAGTATGTATATCCATAGTAATCACTATCGGTTAGCGTATGCAAACAATCACCACATATGCACGTCTATCAATAATCAGCAATTTTAAGCATGTATGTAGTAATAATGAAAGCATGTAGTCTTCCTAGTCTTCTCCAGACCATCCCACCCAGCCTCTTAGACTGAACTTCCTAGTCTCTCAGACTAACTCCCTGGTCTCTAAGACCAACTCCCTGGTCTCTCAGACCAAATCCCCAGCCTCTAAGACTAACTCCCTAGTCTCTAAGACCAACTCCCCAGTCTCTAAGACTAACTCCCTGGTCTCTAAGACCAAACTTTCCCAGTCTCTAAGACTAAATCCCTGGTCTCTAAGACCAAACTTTCCCAGTCTCTAAGACTAAATCCCTAGTCTCTAAGACCAAACTTTCCCAGTCTCTAAGACTAAATCCCTGGTCTCTAAGACCAAACTCCCTCAGTCTCTAAGACTGATGTCACACCCCCAAAATCCACCTGCGGAGTATCACCGCTTGGGAGCGTGACTGACCAGGATCAAGCCACCAATCATATAGAACAATGTATAAAGTAAAAGTCATTGCAAATTAACCAAACCAATCCATATGAAAGGTGTTCCAAAACATAGATATGTTATCACTGTTTAGCGGAAGCGTATAAGTAAAACCCAACATAATAAAGTATGAAATGTCATAAGTGTCTAACGAAACAATCACGATCCAAGCCCACAATGACCAGCTCCTCCCTGTGCAAGCTCCATGTATCTAACGACCTGCAAGGCATGTAACAGAGGATCAACAACTAGTTGAGCGAGTTCACAGTTTATAGTTCAGTAATTGTAATAGTATAATAAGCCTTGTGTTCGTTCATTAAGTCATATATCGTATTAGTTCGTATCGTGGCCCTCTAGGCATGTATGCGAAGATTAATGAAAGTTCTCAAGTATTCTAGACTAGGTATATTTGTATCGCGGCCACCCGGCACCTGTGCGAAGTTTAGCGTATAGTTCGCAGCCTTCCTAGGCATGTGTGCGAAGATTAGTCATAATATCGCAGCCAACCCTGGCGTGTGTGCGAAGATCAGTCATATTATCGCAGCCAACCCCGGCGTGTGTGCGAAGATTAGTTCTATAAGTATCACTAGTCTAGTAGTATCTTAACCAATCACCTTCCTCACCCGAGGATCATATCACTACATTCCATTATCTAGAGAAGTACAAGTAAATAATCCAATCCTATTCCCACCCTGGGAACCCCATGCCTTGGCTGTGTGAACTCACCTTGGTTTGCTCGGTATGTTATTGCTTCTAGGGTTAATTAGTGTTTAAGTCCGTTACTCACGACCTAAGGTATATTGCACATAAATCCAAGATAAGTGTTGACGTTCAATTAGGGTTTACAGGTTCTTGATGTTCAAACAGTAACTTACAGAATCATATCACACAGTAGCATGCAGTTATTGTATCATACAGTATACAGGATTTGGGATTTAGCATCATAGTAAACTCAGACAATAACAGCATCAACACAGGTCATACTAAGCATTATTGCAAAGAAATTCAGACTATTAGCATGCATAAAGGTTGGACTAGCATATTAAACAAGATCGGATCACGTTTAAGTTTCAAAGGTCGGACTATATGATATGTATAGAACTCGGACATAGGTGCATATGTTATTAAAGTTCAGACAACATCACATATATATAAAACTCGGACTCACATGCATTATATATATAAATTCGCACAAAGCTTTTTATAAACAAAACTTCGGACCCCAAGGCTTTTCAAAAGCTCGGACCACTATCCCCTATATAACTCGGATAAGAACAAGGGGGGGGGGTTTAAAACTCGGACAAGGGGGTGGGGAACTTCACAAGGTCGGACTTCATGTGCTGTGTACAAAACTCGGACCAAGATAGGCTTTAAAAGTCGATTTATATGCATAAGTTACTAAAACTCGGACATGATATATCATATCACAAAGGTCGGATATGTTTGTTATATGTAAAAGTCGGACCTTACAACTTAACAAAAGTCGGACATGATCTCTATAACAAAACTCGGACATCCATGTGTTTCTTTATAAAACTCGGACATGGAATGCCTTCTAAAACTCAGACTATTTCACTCAAGGGTCGGACTAACATATCATTACAAAACTCAGACATGTGATTTCCAGAACTAGTTTACAGAATCGATTGCAACAGTTACGTTCTAACCTTCATACGATCAAAACCCTAATTCATGCTTTCATAATGCAGAATCAAATCAATCATCAATAGTTTTGACAAATCAATCATCTAAATCATCAGGCAGCGATTACACAACAATCAACATCAATTCACAATAATCAGAATTCGATAACACAAAATCATTACATGCGAAACTAGGGTTTACATGAATCAATTAATCAACAATTAACAACAAGCAATGATTAAACAATTACCTTGGATTGATTCTAGGTGAATTGAAAGACCAAGATTGATGCAAAAGACTTGTGCCAAAGATGAAGCAAATGATTGTAGGAGATGATCAGAGAATGTGGAAGTACGTGCTTAGTTTCTTTGGTGATGATTAGTGAAAGGGATTAGGGTTAAGAATGATTTTAGTTTCACTAAATACTCTATACATCCCTAAGTATCATTCTTTACATATGCACACCATCTCAAAATAATTCACAGTTTCACCACCAAGTTCATACATTTGACAAATCTTTCATAAGTAACACATAACCATGCACAATATACAATATACTTAACTGAATCAAAACGTTACAGTTTCACAGCAAACTAATTGTGCAAATAAACCACTAAACAAACAATGGACGTGCAATAAATGCGAAAATAGAATCTTGGAAACTCGAGTTGTCACATTATCCCCCACTTGAAAGAAATTTCGTCCCGAAATTTAGCATACGGTTACTGAGGAAGCTAGGTAAGTTGTATCATTTACTGGTTTTCCTGGGGTGTCACATCATCCCCCCGTTGATTTGGAATTTCGTCCCGAAATTCTGTAGTAGTAGCTTCAGCCTCAGTAGTGGTTGCACGGTTTCCGAATAACTGGGGATACTTGAGTTCCATTTGATCTTCTCGTTCCCGGGTATACTCTGGGCCACGACGGGAGTTCCAACGAACTCGTACAAGAGGGATTCTCGTGTTCTTGAGGACCTTAACATCCCGGTCCGTGATTTCAACTGGTTCCTCGACGAACTGCAACCGCTCGTCGATAGTGAGTTCCTTAAAAGGAACTATGAGGGTCTCATCTGACAGACACTTCTTCAGATTCGACACGTGGAATACGTTGTGAACTGCACCGAGTTCAGCTGGTAGGTTTAGTCTGTAGGCTACCTTGCCTATTCTTTCAGTGATTTCGAACGGTCCAACGTACCGTGGATTTAGTTTTCCCTGTTTACCAAAACGAACCACACCCTTCCAGGGTGAGACTTTGAGTAGCACTCGATCCCCAACTTGGAACTCGAACGGTTTTCTGCGTTTATCAGCATAGCTTTTCTGGAGATCACGAGCTGCCGCCATGCGTTGTCGTATTTGTGCAATCTTTTCTGTGGCGTCCACTATAAGCTCTGGACCCGTGATTTGACTATCCCCCACCTCTGCCCAACAGAGAGGTGACTGGCATTTACGCCCGTACAATGCCTCAAATGGAGCGGCTTGTATGCTGGTGTGGTAACTGTTATTGTACGAGAACTCCACTAAAGGGAGATGTTTTTCCCAGCTGTTGCCGAAGTGGATAACGCAAGCTCGAAGCATGTCTTCGAGAGTCTGGATCGTGCGCTCAGACTGCCCATCCGTCTGAGGATGATATGCTGTGCTCATGTCTAACCGTGAGCCAAAAGATTTGTGCATCGCTTGCCATAGCTCTGACGTGAATCGTGCATCCCGATCCGAAATGATGGAGGTGGGCACCCCGTGCCTCGAAACAACTTCTTTATGATAAACGTCTGCGAGAGTGGAGAACTTATCCGTTTCCTTAATAGCCAAGAAATGAGCAGACTTGGTGAGTCGATCCACGATCACCCATATAGTATCATTCCCACGCTGAGATCTGGGTAGGCCTGTAACAAAATCCATGGAAATTTCTTCCCATTTCCACTGTGGTACCTTGGGTTGCTGAAGTAGGCTCGCTGGTTTCTGATACTCCACTTTGACTTTTGCACATGTCAAACACTTGCCGACGTAAGTCGCGATGTGGGCTTTCATGCTAGGCCACCAATATGTTGTTTTGAGATCGTGGTACATTTTATCCGACCCTGGATGTACCGAGTAGCGAGACTTGTGTGCTTCATCCATCACAAGCTCTCGTAAACCGCCATAAAGTGGGACCCAAATACGCCCCGTTACATAGTAGGCGCCGTCTTCCTTTTGTTCCATTCGTTGCCTTGAGCTGCGTAAGGCTTCAGCCTTGATGTTTTCAGGTTTCAATGCTTCCACCTGAGCATATCGTATCTGTGCAGGAATATCAGACTAAATGGTGAGCTGCAAAGCTCGTACACGCCTAGGTAAAGTATCTTTTCGACTGAGAGCGTCAGCCACAACATTGGCTTTGCCTGGATGGTACTTGATGGCGCATTCGTAATCATTAAGTAACTCGACCCATCGTCGTTGACGCATGTTCAATTCCTTCTGCTTGAAGATATGCTCGAGACTCCTGTGATCGGTGTAAATAGTGCACTTGGTACCGTACAGGTAGTGTCGCCATATCTTAAGCGTGAAAACAACAGCTCCCAGCTCTAAATCGTGCGTCGTGTAATTCCGTTCATGAACTTTGAGTTGCCGCGAGGTGTAGGCAATAACATTATCACGCTGCATCAATAGACAACCAAGCCCCTGTATCAATGCGTCACAATAGACCACAAAATCATCCGTGCCCTCTGGCAATGAAAGAATAGGTGCGCTGCATAGTCTATCCATCAGATACTGAAAAGCCGTTTCTTGTGTATTACCCCAACGATAGGTAACACCTTTCTGTGTCAACATAGTAAGCGGCTGTGCGATCTTGGAAAAGTCTTTAATGAATCGTCTGTAGTACCCCGCCAAACCCAAGAATTGGCGTATTTCCGTTGGTGTTCGCGGTGCAGGCCAGTTTCTGATCGAATCTACCTTGGATGGATCGACATGAATCCCATCCCTGTTCACCACATGGCCTAAGAAGTGGACTTCACGAAGCCAGAAGTCGCATTTTGAAAACTTGGCGTACAGTTGTTCCTTTCGAAGTAGTTCCAAGATAAGACGTAAGTGCTGCTCGTGTTCCTCCTGACTCTTGGAGTAGATCAGAATGTCGTCGATGAAAACAACGACGAATTTGTCTAGGTAGGGTTTGCACACCCTGTTCATAAGATCCATGAAAACTGCAGGCGCGTTCGTAAGCCCGAATGGCATGACAAGAAACTCGTAGTGACCGTAGCGAGTTCTGAATGCGGTCTTGGAGACGTCCTCATCCCGGACTCTCAGCTGGTGGTAACCGGACCTAAGGTCGATCTTGGAGTAGTAACTCGACCCTTGCAACTGATCGAATAAGTCGTCAATACGAGGAAGTGGATAGCGGTTCTTCACTGTGACCTTGTTCAGTTCGCGATAATCAATGCACATCCTGAAAGTGCCATCCTTCTTTTTCACGAATAATACTGGAGCTCCCCAAGGCGAAGAGCTTGGATGAATGAAGCCCTTATCCAAGAGCTCTTGTAGTTGCTTTGATAGTTCCTCTAGTTCAGTTGGAGCTAAACGATACGGTGCTCGAGCTATGGGTGCTGCTCCTGGAGCGAGCTTGATTTGAAATTCGACTTGGCGATGAGGCGGTTGACCAGGTAAATCTTCAGGAAACACTTGAGGAAAATCGCGTACAACTGGAATATCCTCTATTCTTTTCTCTTTCGTCGATGTATCAGTAACTAATGCCAAAATGGCAGTGTGCCCCTTTCGTAAACATTTCTGAGCCTTCAAGAAAGAGATGATGCCAACCATAGCACCACTCTTGTCGCCTTGAACTTCGAGGGGTTCTTTCCCCGAACGAGGAATACGAATAATCTTCTCCTTACACAAGATATCTGCTTGCTGCTTGGATAACCAATCCATGCCGATGACGATGTCGAAACTACCCAGAACTATAGGAATAAGATCGATGGAGAAAGCTTGACCAGCGAGGATAAGATTACAACCCTGAACTATATGTGTTGCTTCTAGACTTTTACCGTTAGCTAATTCTACGACATGTTTGGTATTTAGGGGAGTTGGTGTACGTTTTAACATTTGGCTAACTTTCAAAGACACATAGCTTGTATCCGCACCCGAATCAAACAATACAGTAACATAAAAGTCGTCAAGAAGAAACTTACCCATGACTACGTTGGGATCATTTCTGGCATCACCCTGCCCCAACACAAATGCACGACCCCTTGCTTCATTTCCGTTGTTGTTCCCACCATTGTTGTTGTTGTTGCCATTTCCCTGATTGTTGTTATTGTTGCGATTCTGGTTCTGGTTTAACTGGGGGCAATCACGCTTGAAATGACCTTCAGCCCCACACTGAAAACATCCCCTATTGCCCCGCTGTTGCTACTGCTGATGCTGGTTCTGTGGAGCTGGTGGTGGGTGTTGCTGATTTTGATTTGCAGGTCGCGAACTCCTGCAGTCTTTAGCTTCATGCCCTATCTTGAGGCATCTCTGACAACGCTCCTTACGACACCGTCCACTGTGGTGCCTGTTGCACCTATTACACAATGGGTGAATTCCCAGATATCCACCCTGCCCCTGATTGCCTGAGGAGTGCTGACTGGGACTCTGATAACTGTCAGTCTTTTGCTGCTGAACCTGTGACTGAACTGAAGCTGAACCTTTACTGGAATCCCCATCCCATTTTCTTTTATTGTCACTGGGAGTAGCAGAAGTAGTAACAGCAGTAGTGGTAGCACTGATGCGTTTTGGCAGCTTGTTCTGTTCCACTGCCTGATCCGTAATACGATGAGCAAGGCGCTGAATAGCCTGGATATTATCAAGATTAGCCGATGTCACATGGCTCTGAATCTCTGGTGCTAACCCCTTGAGATACAACTCAATGCGCTTGACTGGAGGGTCCACCATAGTTGGACACAGCACGGCCAGTTCGTTTGACCTCTTGGTATAAGCTTCGATTTCTGACCCAGTCATTTTCAAATGGTAGAACTCATCTTCCAACTTGTGAATATCTTCCCGTGTGCAGTATTCCCTTTTGATCAATTCCTTGAAATCATTCCAAGGGGTGGCGTTAGCAGCTTCCAACCCTAAGATCTGCACTTGCGCGTTCCACCAAGTTAACGCGATTCCTTCCAATGTACCAGTGGCGTACTTGACCCTGTGAGCCTCAGGGCATTCACACATTTGGAATACTGACTCAAGCTTCTCAAACCAGTGGAGGAGTCCCACTGCCCCCTCGGTGCCACTGAATGAGCTTGGACGACAGTCCATGAAGTTCTTGAAAGTGCAGACAGGCTGCTGAACGTGTTGACCTAATGTGTAAGAACAGAATGAGGTTAAACATAAGAGTTGGTTTTAGGAACGTAGGATCTAAAGATCCTAGGATGAGTTACGACTGCAGGGTATACCTCCTGCGTTTGCAGCTGCAAGTGCCGTAGCAACTTGTTCATTGATAAGAGCCGTCATCTGGGCTTGAGTCATGTTAATGCGTCCAGCCATTGTTCTTCATAGTAAAAGTAGTGTAAGTGAGAATGGTTCGCAAGTAGTGCGATGACAGAAGAGTGTAAGCACACGAGTGTTCTCAAGCAATAACAAATAGTGAGCAAGGTAATTTAAGCATACTACGAGCAAAGTTCTATGCAATTCTAGCATGTAGGCAATAAACATAAACCTTATTACCTAGGATGTTGAGTCTTGCACGTGGAGCGAAGCGTCGTTGTGATCGTTGAGAGCACTGTTCTGGTTATAGTCTGGTTTTAATAAAAATGCTTTCCCATATTAAAACCAACTTCTCTATAACCAATGGCTCTGATACCAATCTGTCACACCCCCAAAATCCACCTGCGGAGTATCACCGCTTGGGAGCGTGACTGACCAGGATCAAGCCACCAATCATATAGAACAATGTATAAAGTAAAAGTCATTGCAAATTAACCAAACCAATCCATATGAAAGGTGTTCCAAAACATAAATATGTTATCACTGTTTAGCGGAAGCGTATAAGTAAAACCCAACATAATAAAGTATGAAATGTCATAAGTGTCTAACGAAACAATCACGATCCAAGCCCACAACGACCAGCTCCTCCCTGTGCAAGCTCCATGTATCTAACGACCTGCAAGGCATGTAACAGAGGATCAACAACTAGTTGAGCGAGTTCACAGTTTATAGTTCAGTAATTGTAATAGTATAATAAGCCTTGTGTTCGTTCATTAAGTCATATATCGTATTAGTTCGTATCGCGGCCCTCTAGGCATGTATGCGAAGATTAATGAAAGTTCTCAAGTATTCTAGACTAGGTATATTTGTATCGCGGCCACCCGGCACCTGTGCGAAGTTTAGCGTATAGTTCGCAGCCTTCCTAGGCATGTGTGCGAAGATTAGTCATAATATCGCAGCCAACCCTGGCGTGTGTGCGAAGATCAGTCATATTATCGCAGCCAAACCCGGCGTGTGTGCGAAGATCAGTTCTATAAGTATCACTAGTCTAGTAGTATCTTAACCAATCACCTTCCTCACCCGAGGATCATATCACTACATTCCATTATCTAGAGAAGTACAAGTAAATAATCCAATCCCATTCCCACCCTGGGAACCCCATGCCTTGGCTGTGTGAACTCACTTTGGTTTGCTCGGTATGTTATTGCTTCTAGGGTTAATTAGTGTTTAAGTCCGTTACTCACGACCTAAGGTATATTGCACATAAATCCAAGATAAGTGTTGACGTTCAATTAGGGTTTACAGGTTCTTGATGTTCAAACAGTAACTTACAGAATCATATCACACAGTAGCATGTAGTTATTGTATCATACAGTATACAGGATTTGGGATTTAGCATCATAGTAAACTCAGACAATAACAGCATCAACACAGGTCATACTAAGCATCATTGCAAAGAAATTCAGACTATTAGCATGCATAAAGGTTGGACTAGCATATTAAACAAGCTCGGATCACGTTTAAGATTCAAAGGTCGGACTATATGATATGTATAGAACTCGGACATAGGTGCATATGTTATTAAAGTTCAGACAACATCACATATATATAAAACTCGGACTCACATGCATTATATATATATATATAAATTCGCACAAAGCTTTTTATAAACAAAACTTCAGACCCCAAGGCTTTTCAAAAGCTCGGACCACTATCCCCTATATAACTCGGACAAGAACAGGGGGGGTTTAAAACTCGGACAAGGGGGTGGGGGCCTTCACAAGGTCGGACTTCATGTGATGTGTACAAAACTCGGACCAAGATAGGCTTTAAAAGTCGGATTTATATGCATAAGTTACTAAAACTCGGACATGATATATCATATCACAAAGGTCGGATATGTTTGTTATATGTAAAAGTCGGACCTTACAACTTAACAAAAGTCGGACATGATCTCTATAACAAAACTCGGACATCCATGTGTTTCTTTATAAAACTCGGACATGGAATGCCTTCTAAAACTCAGACTATTTCACTCAAGGGTCGGACTAACATATCATTACAAAACTCAGACATGTGATTTCCAGAACTAGTTTACAGAATCGATTGCAACAGTTACGTTCTAACCTTCGTACGATCAAAACCCTAATTCATGCTTTCATAATGCAGAATCAAATCAATCATCAATAGTTTTGACAAATCAATCATCTAAATCATCAGGCAGCGATTACACAACAATCAACATCAATTCACAATAATCAGAATTCGATAACACAAAATCATTACATGCGAAACTAGGGTTTACATGAATCAATTAATCAACAATTAACAACAAGCAATGATTAATCAATTACCTTGGATTGATTCTAGGTGAATTGAAAGACCAAGATTGATGCAAAAGACTTGTGCCAAAGATGAAGCAAATGATTGTAGGAGATGATCAGAGAATGTGGAAGTACGTGCTTAGTTTCTTTGGTGATGATTAGTGAAAGGGATTAGGGTTAAGAATGATTTTAGTTTCACTAAATACTCTATACATCCCTAAGTATCATTCTTTACATATGCACACCATCTCAAAATAATTCACAGTTTCACCACCAAGTTCATACATTTGACAAATCTTTCATAAGTAACACATAACCATGCACAATATACAATATACTTAACTGAATCAAAACGTTACAGTTTCACAGCAAACTAATTGTGCAAATAAACCACTAAACAAACAATGGACGTGCAATAAATGCGAAAATAGAATCTTGGAAACTCGAATTGTCACAACTGATTCCCTCAGTCTCTAAGACTGAACCTCCCTCAGCCTCTAAGGCTGAACCTCCCTCAATTTCTAAGATTGAATCCCTTAGTCTCTAAGACTGATCCTCCATCAGCTTCTAAGGCTGAATTATAACCATAAATTTTGGAATGTGTATTTGTGCCTTTTTGTTTGTAAAAGTGTTTGTTCCCTGGATCTGGGCGTTTTGTGTATGCAATGAAAACATGATTGTAAAAGCGTTTTCTTGAGAGCCCTATTGATCGTAGTCTAGACTCGAGAATGAATCCTAGTTCGCTACGAACGAAGCTCTGATACCAAGCTGTCACACCCTGACTTTTGCGGAAGCGTGATTATGGTGTGACTTACTTGTTATCATTGCATTCAACCACAACAAATAACTATATGATAAACCATAGATTTGTCATCCATTAAATAAGTTTAAAACATTACAACAATGCAGACTCCGAATTCAAGTTTTACAAACCGTACAAATTGTTTATGAGTTCATTAAGGACTCGTCAAAAGATATTTAATAACACCAAGGTTTGGATAACGTGTCTCGTCCAGGAATAAGACACATTTAACCAAATCAAAGACCATGGATGACAACTTTATTCTTAACGCAGCTTAAAAACTTCCAATGCCCGACAGATCCATTTATAAATTCCCTGAAATACATGTAGTTTGAAAAATCAACAAAAAGTTGAGCGAGTTCATGTGTATGTCTGTGAGTATAAACCTTTGAAATATGTCTTGTATGTATAAAAGTCCCTGGTATGTAGCAATAAGGAAAAGAGATCACCAATGGTTTGCAAGGCCATTGATATATGTGACATGATGCAGGAAGACTCAAACCTAGCAAACTTTGTCAGGAAGACATAGTCACCTCATGGTCCACTCAGCGGACTCAGGAGTGGGGCTCGCTACACCCGAATAGATCTATCACTCATGTCCCTCGGTCCTACGACGAGGATTAATGGCCTTAAGTGTCATACCCACCACTCACATGATCTAAGTAGTTAACCCTCCTTAAGCTAACCATACCATGTATAAAATGTCTGTAATAATTGTAACATGTATTTCACCCCCGAAGTATAAAACTGAAAACAGTTAAGAGAAAAGGGGGACATGAACTCACAGTATTGCGTCTTCTATGCTCGTAACTCAAAGCTTCCTCTAGAACGCACGACTACCTACATGCGTACTATGGTCTGTTAGACGAGCGGGTCGTGTCTTGTCTTAGTATTGACTAGTGTCTTTGAGTTACGTTTTTAAAGTGTTTTTAATATATTTGTAATAATACTTCTCAAGTAGTGTTATTCACATTTCCTTCCCAAGGATGGGAGTATCTCATACTTGTGTATTTGTATTCTTGCATTGGTATATCTTGCCATGTATTGGCGTCGTATTCCGGTGTATTATTCCAAATTAAAATACGTCAATATACTCCCAATATATATTTCCAAAACACTTATATTTTCAAGTCCCACTTAAGAAAATATATAATAACTCATTTTGTCCCAAAAATAATGTATCGTCCAGAAAATATATATTTTCCCAAAATCATATATATTCTAATATGCTAAGAAAATATATTTTAACTTCTTTCATTTCCAAAATAGTATTTACCAAAAATATATAGTAACGGTGTCTTCCGTAATATTTCATAAGTTACGTTTTGCGTTAGGTTTCACAATGTCCAGTGTGTAACTTAAATATTTATTCCTTGTAATTTTTGGTATAATTTTGGAGTTGTAATTGTCATGGAAATTTGTAAATTATATTATTTTACCCTAAAATAATATAACTATTTCACAAAATAACAAATATTCACACAAGTGTCTTAATGTAAAGTATATATTCTAAATATATATATATATATATATATATATATATATATATATATATATATATATATATATATATATTTAACCATTTTCATGTATAAAACCAACCTCCGATACTTGTATTTTGTTACAAAAATTATGGCGAGTTTTATGTTTGAAAAATATAGTCTAAAATATACTAGTAAACACTTGTCTAGAAAATATTTACTAAGTGTTAGGATTTTCGGAAAATTTCCCCATAGTCTCCTTTGTAAATGGAGGTGTCCATGCTAAATAGCATATCATTTTTTTTAACATATATCCCGTTAGGTCATTCTCACATAACCAACCCAACATTTAGACATGCAAAATACTACTTATGTCGTTTCAGCTTTAATGTTCAAAACCGGACTGTTTTCGAGCATTTTATTAAAATAGTTAACTCATTCCAAAAATTCTCAATTTTTTACGGAATGTCCTATATGATCCATATATTATTGTGTAAAAATATTGGGGTCCAGTTCACTAGCAATATTTTATAGAAAATCATTTACCGGACTACAATCAGATTTGTCACTTTCTGACTGCAGTCTACGGAATAATTCACTTAAAATTAATCGTAAGTCCGATTGACGAAATTCCAGTTGGTGGATCACCATAAGAACAGTGACCATCTACCGAAAAAATTCCATGGGCTAATTCTACTCATTTTTTAAGTTATGACTCTGAATACAACACACTTTTTCTGCAGTAAAAACACAGCTTAAGCTGCTGTCCAAAAACAGACCTTTAAAGATAGTAAACGACCGAAAAATTACGAATCCAGTGCCATTTGATCCGTTTTTCAAAAATACATAATTTAGGATTCAGAAAATGAATTTTTCAATTTATAATGATCCAGTTACAGCTAGTTGAAGTTGGCTGAAAATGCTAATCAGCATGCTTTTTAGAGTGTAAATGTTACTAAAACGCGTCAACAATTGTTCTAACAACGAGTTTATCGAGAAATCAATGATCAAACAACATGCATCCTTATATCAAATTAATCCAACCAGATTTTATGTATGTTTATGTCTATTTTCTAGTTCATTCTCTTTTATGTTTTGTGTTAAACTTCAAACAACAATCTTTCGAACAATCAACGTAGAAGTGATTCAAGAGTTAAATTGAAGACTTACAAGTAGCACATGGGCTAGGGATGAACTTGTGAACAAGGTATGATGATGAAAATGGCGTGAGAATGCAAGGGGTGATGTTTCTTCAAGACTCCAAGCTCCAAGCTTCACAAGGTTCCTTCTATCACTTGTTTTGGACTTGAAAATGAATCAAAGGAGTGAATGTTGAAGACTTGAAGTGATGGTGGTGGTGGCGGATGTATGCAGCCAAGAGGGAGAGAGAGAGTGAGCTTGAGGGAGGTGAAATGAACTTGTGAAGGTTGTGATGATATAAGATTTCTTGGAACTCACATGGCCATCCTACCTAATCCTAAAGGAATGATTGCATAGATTCTTGGCCAACAACAATTAAGGAAATAAAAAAATAAATCCAAGAATATATGGTGATGATGATGACCGAGATTTGCTAGGGGGGGTAATTTGTAAAATTTGATAATTAGTGGGTAAATAATTAGGAGGTTAAGGGTATTTTCTAAAGTAGTAAGTGTATGACATATTTCTATAGTGTGTTGGGATTTTTGGAACCATTATTAGTTAAAAATAATAAAATAATGTTTCTGACAAAATTTTGGTGTCCCGGGTAATGTCCGGTTGTTCGGTCAAGTACCGTTCCGTTAAAGTGTTAAATTGTACCGTATAGTGTCTTTTATGCATCTTTTTGTAACGAAATTAATTCCAACACTTAGGAAAGCATTCAGGACCATTTAGTCATTTCTCTGTATAATACGAGTATGTTAAAAGTTGAATTGTTGCTGAAAATGCAGAATTCTGTACTTGAAATGAGTTTTAGGCACTTTCCGGCACTCAAACTATCACCTAGTGACACAGTCTTATGGTCCTCACTTCCCTACACCCATACTGGTATAGTACTTTGTCCCTGGACAATACTGGGTCTCAAAACACTGTCTGTCTATGTACTGGCACTGTCAGTATATTTCTAAGTTATCCGCTAACTGTGTTAACTGTGCTTTGTGCATCAAGTATGTCACTAAAGTTTGTATGTAATGAGTGGAGTGACAGTATGAAGTGTGATGCATATGTATGTAAGTTACAGAAATCAGAAAGCAGTTTACGTCATCAGTTGTAATCAAGCACAGCCATTAAGCACGTAATTAAGATTAATTAATTGTACAGATACATGCAAATTTGATGGTTATCACAGCGGATTCATGACTTCTTTTCTCAACCAGGTTAGTATCCTTGAGCTATATCCTGCACCATACGCTGGTTACAAATGTTCATTAAGACTAATGCATGTTTTCTTATTTTGCAGGGTCTCGAACGTCTGGTTCATTTATACCAGGAATCCTGTGGGCTCAACAAGACGCTCGAGTCCAAGCTGAAGAAAGCCGAGGTCACCATTTCCGACCAGGGCGTGATTGCTGCTGCCAAATCCCAGCATTACGAGGATAAGTTCAAGGCTATGACCCAGGAACACCAGGCCGCCCTCAACAAAGCCGTCCTTGAGGCCCAAGCTGATCTTGACGCTGCCCATGCTCAACATGAATGAGATACGATCAGCTACCGGGAGGGCCTTAAAAGTTCTATCGTTACTTCCCTTCTCCAAGATAGGCTAAAGATGGCTCGCGAAGCCAAGGCACTGGGCTTCGAATGCCCTTCTTGGGATATCAATGCCTGGGAAACAAAGTTAAGGAGTCTTGGCAGCAATACTGTTAAACCTGCAGCTGAAGGATCTTCAAAGGCGGTTGAAAAACCAACTGATGCTGAGAAGGATGCTCAAACTGATCCTGAACGGATGCTGTCAAAAATGCCATGAACGAAGATGGCACTGCCTCCTAAAACTTATCCCTTTCTTTTTCTTTCTAAATATTGATTGTTATGGTTTGTTGAACAATTTTCATTTGAATTTAACCAATTAGATAACCAAAGGTGGATGGATCCTAGGTTTTAGGATGAAACCTTTGGTTATCAACTAGTATCACTTATAATACCATCTTTTGACTTACTTGCTGTTGTTGCACATTGCTTAGTTTAGACATCAATTTTGCAAAATTAGTGCAACCATTTTTGTAAATATCCTGATTAATATTTTCAGTGATATCCTGCAAAGACTTTCGTTAAGCAGGGTTTTTCAAAATTTCAAACAATTCAGATAAAGTCTTTAAAGGAAAAAGGTAGTTTACTAAGAATTTATAAACCTTGCTTCGATAATAGATGTTTGTCATAAATTCAATTTTGATTTTCAATCCAGGTATTATATCCCAAATATTGCAATCAAATATCCCAAAACATATCCCGAAAACAGATTTTGAGAATATATCCTAAGGATATGTCCTAATCAGGATATTTAAACCTTAAACATAGTTTCAAAAGTTCCAACAACTTATGTAAGGTTCACAAAGGAAAGATCATACCAAGAATAGAGTGTAACCCTAGTATTAAACTCCAATCCTTTTGCAACTTCTTCCACTAAGATGTCCCCAGTTTTAGTACACTAGGTTCAAATTTGATTCTCTGAGCCTTGCACAATCGCCTTGGGAGGAATGTCCCTTGTGCACAAAGTCTTCAAACACTTAGAAATTTTTTAAACATTAGTTTCAACTGTTCGAATAGTTCCTGTGTCTTAGGGGTAAAACCCAAAAATATACTGGAGATAAATCCTTAGTGCTCCGGGGAAAATCCCATAGGTATCTTGGGGAAAATCCCATATTTTCATGCGCTACAGGCGGGAGTGTATAAACTCCAAGACTTAGAAAGGTGACAACCTTTAAACCTTAGAGAGTATGAAAATACCCTTTCGCGAGAGAGGGTGATCAATCCTCATATACCGTTAGGATCCAGGATATAGCCAACAGTGATGAAATTGTCAGCCACTTTTACATGAACTGGTCCGGCCACCTTGAACTATCCCTGGATAACTTGCGCTCCAGGCGGGGTGTTTAAACCCAATTCGTGAGATAGGTGAATACCTTTAAACCTGAGAAGGGATCAGGATCCCTTAAACGTAAGAGAGGGGGCCAATCCTCTAATCTTTCGAAGTATCCTGAGTGCGTATCCTGGAGCTATATCTCGAAGCATATACTGCAAAACAACTGTAAACTAAGGTGGGTGTTAGCCTGGCTAACATCCCTCCGATGCTTAAGTCAGTAATGGGTTAAAAGAATAAACAACATTAAAATAAAAGAGGCAGAATCCATACCATCCTGAGTTAGAATTTAAATTCCAAACTCACTTGAAATAGAACTTTAGATGTATAGCATTCCAGGATCTTGGTAGCATATCCACCTCCATATTCTTGAGTCGGTATGCTCCTTTTCCTGATTCCGATTCAATCTCGTAGGGTCCTTCCCATTTCGGAGCCAACTTTCCATCTGCAGGATTAGTAGTATTCTGAAAAGCCTTTATCAATACCCAATCTTCAACCTGGAACCTTCTAGTCCTTATATTCTTGTTATATGCTTTAGATATCCTCTGTTGATATGCTGCCATCCTTAGCCTTGCTGCGTCTCTTGTCTCATCAATAGTATCCAATTCCTGGCACAGGACTTCAGGATTTTGCTCAGGATCCCGGAGGCTGGATCTTGCTGTAGGTATTACCATTTCTGTCGGGATCACCGCTTCTGCTCCAAATACCAAGGAAAACGGGGTTTGGCCAGTTGCACTTTTCACCGTCGTCCAATCAGGCCATAAAACAAAGGGTAGTTCTTCTGCCCATCTTCCCTTCTTAGCTCCAAGCCTTTTCTTCAAATTGTTGACAATTATCTTGTTTGAGGATTCCGCTTGTCCATTCTCTTGAGGATGTCCTGGTGTGGATGTGATCATTTTGATTCCCCAACTCTTGCAAAAGTCAGTAGTCCTTTTACTTATAAATTGAGATCCATTGTCACAAATAATCTCAGCTGGTACACCAAACCTAGTCAGGATATTCCTTTTTATGAAGGATACCACTTCTTGATCTCTAACTTGAACAAATGCTTCAGCTTCAACCCACTTAGAGAAATAATCAGTCATCGCCAACATGAAGACCTTTCCTCCTGGATCCTTTGGCAATTTTCCTTCTATATCCATTCCCCATTTCATGAATGACCAAGGCGAAACGGTAGGATATAGTGGTTCTGCAGGCTGATGTAATATATTACTATGTCTTCGACACGCGTCACACCTTCGAGCATATTCTGCAGCATCTTTCCTCATGGTAGGCCAATAATATCCTGTTCTTAATACTTTTTAGAATAACGACCTGCCCCAGTGTGGTTACCATAATCTCCTTCGTGTATATCCTGAAGCACTTCTTTGGTTTGGGGATCCTCTAAGCACCTCCGATATGGACCTGCAAGAGATTTCTTATATAAAACATTATTTATAATAGTGAATCGTGATACCTTTATCCTAAAGGCCTTAGGATTCTCATCCTTTGGGATGTGTCCTTCCTTGAGATATCTTATGATTGGAGCCGTCCAGGATTTAGGATCCTCTTCAGGATACTCAGCACCAGGATCCTGAACACTCACTACTTCCTTATCCTGAGGATCCGTCGCAGGATACAGGATATGTAATATTAGTATTTGGGTCCCTTTGGTATCCTGACTGATGATCCCAGATTTGCCAAGGCATCAGCTTCAGCATTATCCTCTCTTGGTACCTGTTCAAGTGTAAAAACATCGAAATATCCTGCTAATTTTTTGACAATTTCAAGATATTCAGCTAATTTTTCACCTTTTACTGCATAAGATCCATTAAAATGATTACTGATTAACAAGGAATCGACAAATACTTGTAAACTCTTGATATTCATGCTCTTAGCCAATTCTAATCCTGCAATTAAAGCTTCATATTCTGCTTCATTATCAGTGGCAGGAAACTCACATCTAATAGCCTGGGGTAATATGTCCCCCTGTGGCGATTTTAGTAGTATACCCAAACCTACACCTCTTACGTTAGATGCATCATCAGTATATAGCGTCCAGGATTCTAAATTTTCTCCTAGTTGTTGTACTTCTAAGTCTACTTCATTTTGAATAACACTACTGAAATCAGCCACAAAGTCTGCTAAAGCCTGAGACTTTATGGCATTTCTAGGTTCATATACTATATCAAAGGCACTTAAGTTTACTGACCATTTGGCCATCCTTCCTGACATCTCGGTTTCCTAAGCACATTTTTAATAGGATAGTTGGTTTTAACATGAATCCTATGTGTTTCAAAATAGTGTCTAAGTTTTGTTGATGCCATAACTAGGGCTAGTATCAATTTCTCTAAATGAGAATATCTAGTTTCAGCATCTAATAAACTTTTACTAACATAAAAGACAGGATACTGCTGACCTTCATGATCCTTTACAAGGACATCACTTACTGCATTCCCTGATACTACGAGATATAGGGATAGTGGTTCGCCATCCTCAGGTTTCATTAACAGAGGTGCGGTTGAAAGATACTGCTTCAAATCCTGCAAGACTGTTTCATGCTTCTCTCCCCATTTGAATTTCTTATTCTTCTTAAGAATATCATAAAACTCCTTACATTTTTCCGAGGATCTTGAGATAAATCTATTCAAAGCTGCTACTCGCCTCGTTAATCGTTGAAAATCCTTCATATTTGAAGGTGACTTGATATCTAAGATGGCTTTAATCTGCTCCAGGCTTGCTTCTATCCCCCTTTTAGTCACCATGTATCCTAGAAACTTTCCTGTCCCCATTCCAAAATGGCATTTAGCAGGATTCAATTTCATGTTGTACCGGTCCAGGATATCAAATGCTCCCTTAATATCCTGGAGGTGATCCTCAGCCTTCTTGGATTTTACTACCATATCATCGATGTATACTTCCATGGTGTCCCCCAGTTTGTCTTTAAACATCATGTTCACCAGCCTTTGGTATGTTGCACCTGCATTTTTTAAACCAAAAGGCATAGCTGTATAACAATAAATACCTGTCGGTGTCATAAAAGCAGTATCCTCCTGATCGGAGGGTTCCATTTGGATCTGCTGAAATCCTGAAGAGGCATCCATGAAGATTAACATCTCGTGGCCAGCGGTAGCATCCACCATTGAATCAATATGAGGTAGAGGAAACGGTTGTTTGGGACAAGCTTTGTTCAAGTCTGTGTAATCCACACACACTCTCCATTTCCCGTTTTTCTTTTGCACCACAACTACATTTTCCAGCCATTTAGGAAGCTTCACTTCCCTAATCAATTTGCTTTTTAGTAGTCTTTCAACTTCCTCTTGGATGATCACATTTCGTTCCAGAGTAAATTTCCTTCTTTTCTGCTGGACAGGCTTGAATGACCTGTCAATACCAAGCTTATGTGTTATAATATCCTTGGAAATACATGTCATATCCTTGTGCTTCCACGCGAACATTTACATCCTGCATTTCAAAAAGTTAGTCAATTGATTTTCAATATCCTGAGGGATATTGGTTCCTACGAGCATCGAGATATCTGGATTATCCTGATCCAGGATAATTTTCTTTACATCCTGCTCAGAAGCCACCACAATATCCTGGGCCCGCATCTTTAATTGCTATGCTGCACTAGGCTTCGTCGAGGACTTCATCGAAGAAGAATATCACTCTTTTGCTTCCTGCTGGTCACTTTCCACCTTGACAACTCCCCAAGGAGTAGGTATCTTGATACATTGGTGATAGGTTGACGGCACAGCTTTCATATCATGGATCCAATGCCTTCCTAATTTAATATTATAGCAGGATAGGGAGTCCATGACACAGAAGCACTGCATTGAATTGACCCATTCAACATATACAGGCAATTTTATCTCCCCTACGGTATTCCTGGCTTCTCCACTGAAACCGACGAGCACAGTGGATTTCAAAGTAATATCCACCGGGGATACATTCATCCTCTTCAACGTTTCCAGTTGAATTATATTGACGGAGCTGCCGTTATCTAACAGTATCCTGCGTACAAAATGGTTAGCGAAATATAATGTAATTACTAGAGCATCATGGTGAGGATCCTGAACAGTCACTATCAAAAGTGATCACTTTGTCAGTTGTGAGGGTCGTCAACCTGGTCGGCTTATCTCCCCTCTCCGCTTTAGCTTCCTTCGCGTGCCTTTTTGCCGCAGAATTTGAATCCTCCTGAAATAAAGTTAATTATTTTGGCGTCCGCAGGAGGTGATGCCGCTCGTTCAGGATCCTTCTCAGGATCCTGACCCTTATTCTTCTTTTCCCCAGGAGGTCCTTCAGGTATCCCTTGCTCAAGAGATAGCTTATTTCTTTCCTTAAAGCAATGCAATCCTCAGTAACAAGTCCGAAATCCTCATGGAAGGCACACCATTTGGACTTATCCTTCCAATCAGCTTTTTGTTGATTCTTCCGGGGCCACCTGGCTTTGTCTGTCATCAGGATCCTCGTCTTCAACAACATTCACTTTCTTGCTGTCATTTCTGCCATATGGCTTAGAGCGATATGGTTTATACAAGGATTCTGATTTCCTGTTGGTTGACTCATAGGTTGTAGATGAATTCATCCTCACTTGCATCTTTTTATCATCCTCCAACCGAATATATCTCAGAGCCCTGTTGCGAGCTTCGTCCAGATTCCTGCAGGGATTCATTACAAGATCCTGGTAAAATTGAGAATCTTTTTGCAACCCCATCTTGAAAGCCTACACAGCTGTTGCAACATCAAGGTGCGGGATATCTAAGGACTCCCGGCTAAACTTATTCACATAATCCCTCTAGGATTCCTGGGGTCCTTGAGTTATCCTGTAAAGATCACTGGCTAATTTCTCAAAACTTCGGCTGCAAGAAAATTGACTATTAAATAAATTAACCAAATGAGCAAATGAAGTAATTGAGTGAGGATGAACGTTTAAGAGCCATTTTAAGGCTGATCTGTTAAGATAGAACAAAAACCCTTGCACAGGCATGCTTCCTTGAGATCCGGAGGGATAGGGTTGATTTCCATCCTTTCCCTATACTGGGAAATATGCTCCTCAGGATCCGTGGTTCCATCGTAGAGCTTCATGTTGGGGGTCTGAAATCTTTTTGGGATTTCAGCATCACAGATATGATGCGCAAACCGGGATATCCTGTGACTGTCCTAGGATACTTCTGGAATTGGATGGACCACCCCAGGCACACTGGATATCATGTCCTTTAGCTTCTGAAGCTCCCTAGATAATGCTGATGTCACACCTGCATCCTGCAAAGATCCAACACCGTTAGTGGCAAGAGTATTATTATTATTAGATACATTACCAATCTGAGGTTCTTGCCATATCCTGAAGCATATCCTGAGCTCCTCACAGTTGACATTCTAACCGAAGAGGGTATCTCAGGAGTATGATTCTGGGAATGGCTAGGCACAATATTTCCCCGGTTATCCTTAGTGTAAATTGCAGAACTGAAGTTCAAAGCCCTGGGTTGTAAGGGAGTGACAGTATCTTTAGCAGGCCTGCTCGAGACGGATTTCAAGAGTTGTATCTCTCTCATCAGCATTTAATTAGTTTCCAGCTGCTGCCTCATCTGTTTCTGTACACTATCAAACAAATTTAGAATTTCCTCATTAGAAGCTAAAACAGGAGCAGATCCCTGTGTATTGCGAGCGGGGATAACATCCCGAGCCACATGAATTTCAGTTCCTTGGGAAGAGGCTTGAGATCTCGGAGGAGGTGGTGGAAGCACCGAACCAATTGTTGCAGAGGTTGTAGTAGACATGGTGGAAGAGCTCATGTTTGATCTTGAGACCATTGAAAATAGTGAAGCAAAAAGTTTTGAAAATAGAAAACCAAATAGCGATTTTGCAAAACCTTTTAGTAGAAATAGCACCACTTGCCCCACGGTGGGCGCCAAATTGTTTTGGTCAAAAATTACCGAAGCAATTTAGTGATCAAATTAGTTAAGTGAGGTAGTGTGCTAGAAATGTGTGTTGAAAATATTCAAGTTAAGTTATTTGCTAAAATAGTTTCAGGATACGGCTCAGGATATAGAGCTGTATCTATGATCAAACAATAAGCAAAAATGTAAAGGATGACACAGGATGTACGAGGAAAGCCCTTGATCAATCTAGATCGTCGGCACAAAACCTCGGGAGCTGACAATCGCAGCTGCCTTGTTCTTCTATTACTTCAAATGTCAGGATACAGTGTAGGATATGATGCGGATCAACTAGGTGTTACAATGAGATTTGAGTCAAGTGTTTGTGTGTAGTGATTGCTAGTAGCTAGAGAGCAAAGTGTGCGAAAGTGAGTATGTGACTTAATCTAATCCGATCATTCTATTTATAGTTAAACGAAAACAACTAACTACCCTATTAAACCGGGATGCTTCGAATATTCCTCAAGTGAACGTTGTAGTCCACTTCTTCCGGATTCAACGTCTCTTATATAACTAGTTTGCCCGAGTCCTAAGGAGAAGAGGTCCACTTGACTGTTAGAGACCCGCACATTTTAATCTGCACGTGGTTAAATTAGTCATAACCAGGATATCGCATCAGGATGTTACCAATATCCTGATCGGGTATCCTGATCACAAACAAACAGTCAAAGGCAGAATATTAGTCAGGATATATGCTCAGAAAATGACCCATAACATCCGTAATAAAAATATGGATCCAATTATCTTATTTACTCACATTGAAACCCAGTTTATGAATGAGTAGTTCATAAATCCATATTTCGATTATTAGACCCATTTGTTTTTGTATTTTACATTACATGTCAAACATTCGTTTTACTTTTTAGTGTACATACCCATTTTCCCCGGGCTTATGAGCTTGTGCGTATCATTACCATTTCATGGTATTACGCTTTCATAACTCCAAATTTTAGAGTGACGTTCGCATCACTTTAATAAATTACCCTTGTTTTGACCCGTTTGTTTGTCTAATGGAATCCACCATTTCAATGACAAGCCAAACGTATTTTACAAGTCTTTTGACCCATTCTAATTATTTAGTGAACCTTGTCACTTCTACAACTTACTACGTTATCTCACGACACTAATTTAACTATCAACATTCAAATCAAAGCGTAATGTAACGGAACCAATGTTACGTACCTTCAAAGCGCTCCTTTCAAACGTATATCACCACCGGCTTGTCCGCTTGACATTCCAGTTTCCTTGCCTTATGATCACTTCACTGCGATAATCATTAATTTATGCTTGGTTATCGATTTAGAACTGATTTGATCTTTCAATTTGATCAATTTGCAAGAACTAGGGTTTGAAGGGAGGAGTTTGGTCACCCCCTGTGTTTAACCGATCCAGACACACACACACAAGTGTGTGTTTATGATTTTTAATTATTGTTTTATAAAACTAGTTTCAAATTTAACACCTTTGGCCCTTCAACTATTGTCAAGTTTTATTTTAGGTGTTTTTAATCAACTCCATATTACTACAAGACTTCTAACTAACCAGGTTATTTTTATTCCTAGTTAGTTTATTTTGTTTATTACCAACATTAAATTTATATTAAAATGTCTATATTTTCGGGGTGTTACAAATATCTTCCTTACTCGTTCCGCTTGTAGGTAGCATCAAAGGATTCAACGTCTCCAAACATATAAAACTTCATCTCCTCGTCAGCCCAGAAAATACACTTCAACACACCTTCGTCCGTCGTTTGATATTCACAAGAAAAGTTCGGTAAAAACTCTTTTTTCCTCATTAATCGCATGACAAACATTTTAGCATCAAACTCTCCGATGAACAAATTTAATTCTTTTTTGAAATTTTTGAAATCAACTTTGGTCGCCCCGACTTTATCGAACCCGCCACACACCTCCTTCATAATATTAAATGCTCAAATAGGACCAATGTTAAGCTTTGACATCTTATTTATCATATCTTCGTGCGCATGATTAACCCCTCGGTTTTCCTTAAGAAAATGTAAATCTTCTTCATGCACAAAATCATGGTTGTGTACCTCTTTGAAATGATATAGGTCATACTTCTTGGCATCATTCAGCTTTATTCTGATCATTGCTTGTGTAGGATCGTTCGTCGACCTGTTTGAGTCGTTCAGAGAAGTTCGTATCCGAATTAAGAGGCGGAAACTAATAATTCGGTGCTATTGAAGCTGTATACACTTTAAACTTGCTGTTGTATTGATTTCAAACTCAGTTACAAGATCTGACAGCACTTCGGCAGAGTACCGGAACAATACAGCATCAACTATTGTTTTAGATCGCCCCTAGGACCTATATATAGAATTTCTGGTCCGCTCATACGACATGTACGTATGAGCGACCCTACACATCATGACACATAAGCGATCCAGAACATGTCCTAATAAGCGATCCATACACTACTATGACACAAAAGCGATCCTAGACTAGGTACAAATAAGCGATCCATATACAATCTCCTATTTCTAGGATTCTATGCCATTTCTGATATGCTCAGCTTCACGACTTGATGGAAGACGTAGTCAGCAGACGTAGGTGCACCAACAAACTCCCCCTCGGATGTTGACGGAGCCTTCATAGATCTTTCCAATCTGTCTTCGCACATGTCTATCTACTATCTTCATCAGTCGACAATCTTCCTCTGAAATATCTGTCGTTCCAAGAATCCTCGTTCTATATCTTCATCATCATCAACCTCTTCACTCTTGAATGTTGACTCGGTGTCTTCAGACTCCCCCTCTCACACAGCTGGGATCGTAGTCTGGAATTCAAACTTTCACTGGTTCTAAGATCGTAAACAGGCTCTCATCAGGTTCAAGATCATAACCTGGCACTTTAACACCTGTAACTGCACAATCTCTACCTAACCATAAGTTTCTACAAAGATTAAACTTCTCAACAATTTAGACACTATGTTGAACCAAAACAGTAATGATTTTGCATTCAAGAAATGATTACTGGTTCTTATCAAAACAACTTTACCATCTACACAAACATTCTCCAAACCAGTTCTTCAAGTTTAGCACTTTGAATTTCGAAAATCAGCATCTCAACACCAGTTGTCGAAAATCTTTTTGAATTTTCAAAATTTATGCTAAAACACACCAAAAATCTTTTTGGATTTTTGAATAAAAGTAAATGCAGAAATGAAATATTTACAGACAATATTTTTGTGAGTTTGTGCAAGAGGATCATATCAGTTATGAAACATATCACAAACACCGTTAAGCTTGATTACATGTTAAGTTCTAAACAATTTACCTAGATTGTCAGTATGTTTGTCCACTTAAATTTTCACACAGACTTCAATTGATTCGAGATACGATATTAATGTTTTAAAGACTTAAACTTAATTGTGTATCACTCCACTTGAATATACTCCCGTATCCAGATCCCAAATATTCAGTCTTACAGGTGAGTATACCACAGATGATATCTGTAAAGGGGTAGATGCGAAACCGTGAGAGCTCAGGTCAGAACTTCCGTTCAGCAGAGAGATGACGGCTCGACTTTTGGTGGGTCCCCTTTAGAGGATCTTTTGTTACAACAGCAAAGATTACCAGTTTTATCGTTTAATCAGTTTGCTGAGGGCGGCGCTTATGTTTCAAAGCTTTTTGCAGAAAGTATTATTCGGGGACTAGGTCAGTATTTCCATACAGCAAAAGTCCCGGAATAATACCCCAGATATCACTAAGCACAAAGACCTAGTATCTCAGAATACGGGACCTTTCAAACAAGATTTCGAGGGTTACCCATATATTCAAGAATAGTTACCCACGAATTAAGCAAGTTTGATTTAGGTTTATATCTCGTTTCAATTTACTAAATGTGCGAAAATCTACTGACACATCCGCAGTAAGATTGTTTATCACATTTTGACTTTACAATTCTTTAGCGTGCTGTGATAGTCCACTGATGTACTATCATTTCCTCTTTTATGCAACAAAAACTCATTTTTTAGTTTTATCATGTTTTTGTCTTTTTCAAATTTCCTGATGTTTTTGGATTTTCTATAAAAATTCTTACTCCCCCTAAAATTCAAACACATCTAAAGAAAATAGAAAATAAACTGTACCGAACATGACAACTGATATCGAAATACTTCAATTCTCCATCCGTTTGGCTTAAACAATCAGAACTCCCCCTCACAACAAACTATTTTTCCCATAATGATTTCAAAACACTTAAGTTTGTTTTAGTCAGAATGGTTTTTCCGGAAAATAAGTTTAGTTGCTTTTACCTTTTGTAAAAATGGGGTTCAAATCATCACTTTGTTTACCAAATTCTTGAATGATAATTAAATCAAGTCCAATTTAATGACCTTGATTTAACCACTTGTAAAATCAACTCCATTCCACAACTAAAAATTTCAAACCTCTTTTTCAACCAATTACCATCGTTTGGTTGAATTTTCAAAGTGCCGATTCCTACTCCTCGCTTATAAACCTGGGAGTTCCGGCAAGTCCTGCAACTTCACAAACAGATTTAGAAAGATGCCGATTCATGATCCACAATACCATCTTGGGATCTCCGGCAAGTCAGGTTTTCATTCTTGAAAAAAATATATGCACCCAAGCCTGACCTTCCTTGGGTGTAACCTCATCGTTTTCATTGTTTCTTTCAACCGACCTGTAAACCCATCCTTTGGAAGCATAAAAATCCTGAATGCTTTGGGCCTTACCACTGACCATTTTTCCAAAGATGCGTTTTACATTTCCATTGAAAGTTTTTTCAACATCAATTTTCTTCTTGTCAGAATAAAACTGATTTGAAATTTCAACTTTTCCAATTTTAGATTTGTAATTTTTTGCATTTAGTGGCGGAAAATTCTCATCGTCCACTTTCGAAACTTTCTTTTCAATCTTTTTCTCAACACGTGGCTCCTCTGATTTTATGGAATCAGATTCATCACCAGACTTGTTACCTAAACCTTTTACAACCCATTTCTGATTTGTAGCATTGTCTATTCTTTTGGCAGCACTCTTTGAACATTCTCCTTTTTCATAAGTTGAATTCTCAAAGCCTGTGAACTTCCGGGTTGACAGTTCAGTCTTTTCAACCACTTTTTCTTTCATTTTTCTTGAGACTTCTTGTTTTGGTCGAAATGTCTTTGGACAATCTTTCGCAATATGACCCACAGCTTTACACTGAAAACAAGATCTCTTTTCAACCTTCTTCGGATCTTCCTTCTTCTTCATATCCTCTTGCTTCTTTGCAAGGAATTCTTGATTTGTTTGATTTCTGAATGATTTTTCTTTTTCAGCTTCTGTTGTTTTTCCTGCAACAAACATTGTTTTTGGTTTATAAACTTTTTCATTTTTATAGTTTTTCTGTGGAATAAAACCAAGACCTTTCTTTTTGAAATTACGATCATGGTTTGGTTTCTTTTGGAAACTATAACCATAATTATAACCCATTTTCTTGTTAATTCTCTGTTGGTCTCTTGAAGTGTATTGTTTAGGTTTTCCATTAAGATTGAAATCTTTTATTTCAGAAATATTAATTTCTGTGATTTTGAAAACCTTTTGAATCATTTCAAGTCTGACACTTCTTATTGGAAAACTTTCATCTGAATATAATTTGTCAGAACCTTTCAAAGTATATGTCACTTTGACTGATTCATCATTCAAATTAGATTTCGAAAGTAAAAACTCTTTATCATAAACCCGTTTGTCCTTTTTATTTGTCGGCTTTGATCCAGACTTTGACTCGGGTTTGGACTCCGGCTTTGATTCCTCATTGTCATCTGTGTCTAACACCTGATCGACCATACTTTTTATCAACTTTGACTCATGATCAGTGTCTGATGACGTATATGTGACATCAATACTTTCTGGTAAGTTATCCGACGACCCAGACTCCCATTTCAAATTGATCGCTTTATTGACTCTTTCTGAATTTGGATTTCGAGGTGAATATCCATTTTCGACCGGGGGCGGACATCTATTGTAGGACACACTCGGTTTCTTACCAGAATTCTTCAACTTTTCTTCATCTTTTGTCACGGATTTTTCTTCTTCAACTATCTTCACTTCTTCAAATGTCTTTAAATCTTTTACCACTGGATAAATTCTGTCAACAACAAAAGTAGAACATGAGTAACTGTCTAATAATTTCTTAACTTTCTTAGTTTCTATCTTTTGTGTTGCCAACTCAAGCTCGAGATCTGCACATTTCTTTATGTTATAGTTTGCCGTATCAAGCTGTCTCAGATAAGCTATCTTCAAAGTATTCATCGCTTCAGCTTGTTCACCATCAGAATCAGTATATTTGTTGATTTCTCTGTTCATAATATCATATGATTCTTTCAGCTTGTGAATATTGTGCAACAGCTCATTGTTCTGCTTAATCAGCGAATCACAATTCATGCACTTTTCTTGGACCATGACCGGTTCAGCATCCACTCTAATCTCAAATTCAGGAACTTCTTTCACTGTCCTGCTTGAATTTAAAAATTGAGCTCTTCTCAATTTTTCAGCTTTTGCTTCTTCCTTCAATCTCTCTTCCTCTTCAGCCTCTTCTATGATCTTTCTTCGTCTCTCTTCAGCAGCTTCCATGACTTTTCTGCATCTTTCTGCACATTTCAAATCATAAGCATTAGCAAAGAAAGCATGAGAAGCATTTTTGGCCATAAAGTCTTGATCTGTACAGAAATCATCCCAAGTAAATCCTTCTGCCAACTTCTCATCATTTTGTTCAGCTAAACACACTTTGCTTTCTTTCGGAAGATACTTTTCCCAGGTAAAATTATCATATTTTCCCTGACTAACAACACATGCCTTTTTATCCACCACATCTCTCCCATGAGCCGTTTGTGCCTGATGCTGGTGTGCTGGTTGAGTGATTTGATGATAGATGGCCTTCTTGTGATAATCATTGTTTCCGAAAGGATTCTGGGCTCCGGTAGCTTCACGGTTTTTGCATTCCCTCTTGAAATGCCCATTCTCCCTGCAACGAAAACACGTAACTTTAGATTTATCAAAACCTAAAGCTGAAACGTTTGCATCACGAAAATCATCACGGCCAGTAATTTGTTTGAATTTTTCAGCGCGTCTCATCACACTCGCCATACACCATTTTATATCCATCAATTCCATTTCTTCAGCATCAATTTAATCGTAATCCTCTTTCGTGAGCATTGGATTTCCGATCTTTCCTGCAACAAAACAACTATAAGATTCTAAAATCATCCCTAACAAAGACATTTGATTTTTTGCAATATCTTCAGTGTAGTCTTGATCATTTTCAAGGCTTAACACAATGTTACACTGAAGTTTTCTACCATTCTTTGTTACAAAGATGTTAGGATCGAAAGATGAAAATCTTGTGCTGTTGCTTGATCCTTGAGATGCCGTCTTCTTAGCAGAATCTTTAACACTGTAAGCAGTTTCAATCTTAGGAGAAAACTTTGTTGAATCAGTAGCACCATGCTTGTAGTACAGACTGATAACCTGTTCTCCATCATAGTTTTTCATCCTGGCGATCTTTCTCTGCTCTATCTCTTGAGCTTCCAAATGCTTGATAAAATCTCCCAAAGTCATAGTTTTGTAATCTTTTCTGTTAGACCTCAGCATCATCAGAAAAGTTCCCCATGTTTAGTATGGAAGCGCATCTGCAAGTTTTTCAATTAACTCATCAGTATCCTTTTTAATACCTAACTTTGTCATATTTCTCACCAAGTTACAATATCTATCAATAATCTGCTTGGTGTTTTCAGACTTTAAACCACGAAACAAATCAAATTCTTTCTTCATGAGAGATTTTTTATTCTTAAGCATGTCATCACTTCTAATAAACTTTGCTTCCAACTCTGTCCAAATTGAATACGCAGTTCCATCGTGTTGAAGCAGAATCAGAATATCCTCTTTTATAGCTTGCTGAAGCAGACTCACCATGAGTTTTTCATCACGGTATTTCTTTTTCTCATCTGAACTCATTTCTCGAAGTGTTTGCTGCACACCATTTTTAACTGGTCTAACATATGGTTCTTCAGTATGTTCCCACGCATCGAGATGATAAGCTTCGACCCAATTTCCGAATCTTTCCGACCACACGTTGTAATCATCAATATCCATGAGTTTCGGTGGTTTCTGAGACGTTCCGATTTCATTTTCAATCAAAGCATTCTGAGTAATCGAGACCGGGGTAGCAAAAGCGTTATAAAATTCAGTATCCATTGTTCAAATCGTTCACAAATTCTCAACAATTTCCTAGCTTTTACAAACTGTTCAAATAAGCGGTCCAACAAGACAAATCGTATAAGCGAACCGGAAAATATGCGATCCAATCAAATTATCAGATGAGCGGACCAGACAACGTCTGTTCGAGCGATTCGTCAGATAAGCGGTCTGACTAATGAGCGGACCAAACACTGTTCGTTCGTGCGGACTAGGAGATGTTCGTTCGAGCGGTTCAGATGTTGTACGTTCGAGCGGTTCAAACTTTGTGCCTTCGAGCGGTCCAGAAACTGTCACTGGAGCGATTCAAACAGAATTTTCGAGCGGTTCAACCTCAAAAATGTTTCTATGAGCGGTCCAGATATGTCTATTCGAGCGGTTCACACAGTGTATCAATCAGCGATCCAGAAGCTTACGTCATCTTTTGAGCGATCCTGAATGAACAAATCACCTAAAACCTTGGTTTCTACTTCGATTTTAGATCTGAAAACTTCAAGGATTTGTTAATTCATGATTCCGAGTGCACTGTGTGATTTTGAGCTTGTTTTACCGTGAAAAATTTTGAAAAAGTGAAGAAAGTGTAGAAAATTAGAAAAATAGCAGCTAAAATGGCAAGAACTCCTCCTCCTGTGCTCTGATACCACTTGTAGGATCGTTCGTCGACCTGTTTGAGTCGTTCAGAGAAGTTCGTATCCGAATTAAGAGGCGGAAACTAATAATTCGGTGCTATTGAAGCCGTATACACTTTAAACTTGCTGTTGTATTGATTTCAAACTCAGTTACAAGATCTGACAGCACTTCGGCAGAGTACCGGAACAATACACCATCAACTATTGTTTTAGATCGCCCCTAGGACCTATATATAGAATTTCTGGTCCGCTCATACGACATGTACGTATGAGCGACCCTACACATCATGACACATAAGCGATCCAGAACATGTCCTAATAAGCGATCCATACACTACTATGACACAAAAGCGATCCTAGACTAGGTACAAATAAGCGATCCATATACAATCTCCTATTTCTAGGATTCTGTGCCATTTCTGATATGCTCAGCTTCACGACTTGATGGAAGACGTAGTCAGCAGACGTAGGTGCACCAACAGCTTGGCATCCAGTCCTTTTAGATGGTACCCTGTGTACCCACCTGTCAGAAGGTTGTTCGGAAGAAGTATCCACCGGTCGAAACTCTTTGTGGCCCTCTTTTGAACAGAAAAATACTTATTTATTATAATACCACGATTTTCATGTTGTGTGCCCTACCTAACTGTCCAACCTGCAGCATCTGCATAAGCTTTGTAAAAGTTATACGCAACATCAACTGTGTCAAATAACATGTCGTTGGAGTCAGCGAAGATGATGAAGTTGGAATATATGTCTTTGTTCCCGAGTTGGGAGTAACTTTTTCCACGCCACGTGGTTGGTAATTGGAAATATCTATAAACATGACAAAAATAATGCATACGCGCCATTAACGTAGACTAAAGGTTTACCACACACATAAAAAGAAATCAACACAATAAGTGAACCTTAAAACACATTGGACCTAAAAAAATAGTGAAAAAAACAAATCTGTTTTTTTTAACAAACATAAAACACAAACACAATTATGTTTTTAAAACACTTAATCAGACTGATCTCATTGAAATAAAAAAAAACATAAACATGTTCCCCCACATTATAACACATTGTGTTATGTTAAAAAAAAATAAAGTCATTTTCATACACTTAACACAGACTGATTAATGAGCATAAAACACAAACATGTTCACTAGCATTACGGACACATTGTATTAACTTAAAACAGTGAGATAAAACACATCGTAGTAAAACACAGCAAAAACAAAAATAGTTCACACATGTAAAAAAATAAAAAAACAAACATAATAAAACACATACTGATCATAATAGCTGATCATACTGATGATGATAACTATTAATAACTTCATAAAACACATCATAAACACAAAAATGTAAACCTACATGCTAAAAAAATAATAACTAGTAAACTTTGAAATAAAAAACAAAATGAAAAGTTAAAACACATTAACCAACATCTAAAAAAATAGTAATCTACACATTACAAACATCATTTATACAATGGGGATCTATAAAACATTGATTTTAACTCTCAAACTGTTTAAACACAACGTCAAGAACATCCTGGTGGTTTCCAGAAAAAATTAATAATCGATACACGAAAGATACTAGTAAACAGAAACAAAATTGTATTTACCATCTCTGCAATCAACAATTGTGTTTGAAGCCATGACTTTCTCTCATGTAAAATATGATATGCGCTGAAGATTGATGAAGATTATGAAAACACGAATGAGATTTTGATTGATATTTACGACGGGAAATAATTCGAAACCAGTATTCAGCAAATCGTTGAGAATCGGTTACGATAATAAACGTGGATAGTTAGTTAATGAGAGATAAATTACAAAATTAAAATAAAATGTCAAATTACACAATTGCCCTTTTAGTTATAATCCCTCAATGCCACTTGTCATATTCTGATTGCTTCCTAGACTTTCTAGCTAACTCTAAGTCTCTCTCTCTCTCTCTCTCTCTCTCTATATATATATATATATATATATAGAGAGAGAGAGAGAGAGAGAGAATTCAATTCAATTAAGAACCACAACAAGTTATGGGAACCATGAGAAATCCTACTTTCCACACGAGTTGGGCCACCATTTTTTGTATAAACGTGATGTAAATATTATAAACACATCTTAAAAAAATGAAACAAAAAAAATGTCAAGTCGATAGTTACGCCAGTTTATAATTTTGTTTACGACGATTTAAGTATTTTACATCACAAATAAAAAAAATGTAAATTTTTAATGCGACATTTTTTTATTTTTTTTTTTTTGAGATTTTTTTTTCAAAAATTCTTTTGAAATGCTTAGTTTTTATGGTTCTCGCATATATATATATATATAGGATTAGGTTCTAGAGTGAACACTAGTGTAGCTTGCGAACTGAGTGAACTAATCTTGGCCATACACGTGTGTAGATCAATGGCCAGGATTTAATGTTGAAATATACTAGTGTATTTTACGATTTGATGATGAGATCTTGGGCATACACGTGTGTAGATCAATGGTCAGGATTTGTTCACTCAGTTCGCAAATACACTGGTGTTCACTCTAGAACCCCACCTTATATATATATATACACACACGCACACACACACACGTGCAACATTTTTTATGATTTGTTATTTCAATTGGTAAAAATGTGATTATTATAATAAATGCGAATTGAATATGATGTTTTTGATCCTGATAGAGCAAGATAGATTTATGAGAAAAGAAAATTTTTGTTAAATTGTTATGTGTGTTTATGTTAGGTTCATATAGTATGGGTATGTTTTGGTTTGTATGTTTTTTTTTGGGATCTTTTCTCAGCTATGTTCAGGTTCTTTACCTTCTTGTCGATGACGAATAAGCTGCATTTCCAGTCATTGTGACCACCGTGGGATTAACAAAATAAACAACTACAATTATGTGTTTGAGCCTATTTGTAACAACATGCATAACAATTATGATTTTTGAAAATGGTATAGATGCAGGCATTTCAAATCACTTGAATAAGCTACCCCAAAATCATACATGCAAAACAAGTCTTTCAAGTCGCCGAAAAGATGAACTGTACACCACACACTTTACCTTTTTCTCACTGGAAATGGGGAGATGACAAGAAAACACCCGGCTCACCAATGTGGTTGTGTACTACTGTGTTAACAAACATCTTGATGATTAACACTAAAGAATGTATTGTAAAAAATCCCAAATTCTTAAAAAAAAGGTTTAGCAAATTAGTCATGCTACATGCTATGAAGATGAAAACTCGGTTTATGAAAAAAAAAACACCTACCATAACAAACAAAAACCACATATAAAGAATTGAATGTTGAAATCATTCAATCACACTTCTAAATCGTAGACTTACCAGCGTATAAATACAAATCAAAAGTACCTGTACGCATTAAATACTACCCTTGCGGTCGAATAAGATTTTCACGTAGTCTTCTACACCAACCCCACGTTCACCTGCAATTCTTTAAATACATGTCAGACAGAGAACAAAACTTTAAAATCTGGAAACAAAATAAATTAAACAATGAAAGAAACATGCAGCATGGTGTAACACCCTTACTATTATAAAAGGGTTTTAGTACTAAAAACGACAATTAGTTGTGCATTTACGAATACACGTAAATATAAAATACAGGTTTACTAAAAACTTTTACAGTTTAAAAGTTTTACAACATAATATAATTGAGTTCATCATTTAAAAATTACAACGTAAGGCCGTGCGGAAGCTTTAATCTCGTATGTTCGGTTCTTCGATTAGCTTGATCTTCATCCAGGAATCCCTTGACATATACCTGTTATGGGCCATTTTCTGAACATATATCCTGACTAATATTCTGCCTTTGACTGTTTATTTGTGATCAGGATACCGGATCAGGATATTGGTAACATCCTGATGCGATATCCTGGTAATGACTAATATAACCACGTGTAAATTAGAAGGTGCGGGTCTCTTACGGTCAAGTGGACCTCTTCTCCTTAGGACTCGGGCAAACCAGTTACATGAGAGACGTTGAATCCGGAATAAGTGGACTACAACGTTCACTTGAGGAATATTCAAAGCATCCCGGTTTAATAGGGTAGTTAGTTGTTTTCGTTCAACTATAAATAGAATGATCGGATCAGATTAAGTCACTCCCTCACTTTCGCACACTTTGCTCTCTAGCTACTAGCAATCACTACAGACAAACACTTGTGCTCAAATTACGTTGTAACACCTAGTTGATCCGCATCATATCCTGCACTGTATCCTGATATTTGAAGTAACAGAAGAAAAAGGCAGTTGCGATTCTCAGCTCCCGAGGTTTTGTGCCGGCGATCTAGATTGATTAACGGCTTTCCTCGTACATCCTGTGTCATTCTTTACATTTTCTGCTCATTGTTTGATCATAGATACAGCTCTATATCCTGAGCCGTATCCTGAAACTGTTTTAGCAAATAACTTAACTTGAATATTTTCAACAAACATTTCTAACACACTACCTCACTTAACTAATTTGATCACTTAATTGCTTCGGTAATTTTTTACCAAAACAATTTGGCGCCCGCCATGGGGCTAGTGGTGCTATTTTTACTAAAAGGTTTTGCAAAATCGCTACTTGGTTTTCTATTTTCAAAACTTTTTGCTACACTATTTTCAGTGGCCTCAAGATCAAACATGAGCTCTTCCACTGTGTCTGCTACAACCTCTGCAACAATTGGTTCGGTGCTTCCACCACCTCCTCCGAGATCTCAAGCCTCTTCCCAAGGAACTGAAATTCATGTGGCTCGGGATGTTATCCTCGCTCGCAATATATAGGGATTTGGTCCTGTTTTAGCTTCTAATGAAGAAATTCTAAATTTGTTTGGTAGTGTACAGGAACAGATGAGGTAGCAGCAGGAAACTAATCAAATGCTGATGAGAGAGATACAACTCTTGAAATCCGGCTCGAGCAGGCCTGCTGAAGATACTGTCACTCCCTTACAACCCAGGGCTTTGAACTTCAGTTCTGCAGTTTACACTGAGCATAACCAGGGAAATATTGTGCCTAGCCATTCCCAGAATCATACTCCTGAGATACCCTCTTCGGTCAGAATGTCAACTGTGAGGAGCTCAGGATATGCTTCAGGATATTGCCAAAATCCTCAGATCGGTAATGTATCTAATAATAATAATAATAATAATACTCTTGCCACTAACGGTGTTGGATCTTTGCAGGATGCAGGTGTGACATTAGCATTATCTAGGGAGCTTCAGAAGCTAAAGGACATGATATCCAGTGTGCCTGGGGTGGTCCAGCAAATTCCAGAAGTATCCCAGGACAGTCACAGGATATCCCGGTTTACGCATCATATCTGTGATGCTGAAATCCCAAAAAGATTTTAGACCCCCAACATGAAGCTCTACGATGGAACCACGGATCCTGAGTGTGACAACTCGAATTTCCAAGATTTCTATTTCACATTTAGTGCACGTTCAGTGTGTGACAACCCTCACAAAACCAGGTATCCGTACGACTTAATTAACTATTAATTGTTGACTAATTACTGTGCTTAACTGAGATTTCTGATAAACTACTACTTGATTGTTGATACTTGTACATATCTGCATCATACTTTGATTTTTCGGTCACTACATTATTTACTTACTGAACTCTAGTGACAAACATGATGCACAAAAGCACAGTAGCATTTGAACGGATAACCTATTGAACATGCTGATATAGCCAACATCAGGCAAACACTGCCTCTAAAGGCCTGAATGAGCCAGAAATATTTTACTACACCCATAGTGTGTGTAGGGATACAAGGGTTGTTAAACTGCGTCTCTAGGAATAAGATACAGAGATTGGATGTGCCTAAAACGTACTCTAAGCACAAAACACAGCATTTTTATCAACACACTAGCTTCTAGCTAATTAATAAAGTGCCAAAACATGGGGAAATATTCCTGACACTTTGCAGAATAAATTGTGTCGCTAAAAATATTATTTACGACGCTTAAAGGATTACTTAAGCACTTTAACGGATTACTATCCAACCGAACAACCGGACTATACCCGGAACATAAAAATATTTCCAGAAATATTATTAGTCTTTTTCTGAGCCAGTTAGGGTCCCTGATTACCCTAACACCCGCTTTATAACGCATCAAACAAGTAACGGGGTTAATCTCTAAACTTAACCTACTTAACATAACTGAACTCTAACTGTATGATTGGAAACGAACCAGATGTCCTTTCCCCCTAAAGGGATCGGCCAACCAAGGGGACAAGGGGAGTACAACTTTTGATTTTTATATTGCATATGCCGGATATCAAGAAGACATAAGAACCGATGGACGAAGAACACAACTTTGTCTATAAAATCCAAGCTAAACACATTAGAGACTTCACATCCATTTCACCAACATCACTCTCTCTCTCTTGCTCTCCCTCTCTCTCTGCCGTAACCCACCCCCACCACACCTCCATTGCCGGCTTTTGATTCATCCATTCCAAGCTTATACAAGTGTCGTGGGTCACGTATAAGGAAGCTTGAAGCAAGCGGAAGTTGAAGGACCTCACCCATTTGCTTTTATCCACGCCATTTTCGCCAAAGATCTTCCCTAGCCCCGAGCTAGAGGTATAACGTTTAAAACTCGCTCTTGATCGTATCTAAAGTGGTTAATATGATTTTTAACGGTTAAAAGTCGGAATCATGCGTTTTGAATCTTTAAATGCTACTAAAACTCGAATATTGTTGGTTAAAAGCTTATAACGCGTGTAAAAGTCGTAGTATTCGAATATGTTGATTATTGAGGCCCGATCTACGATGTGGTGGCTCTTATCATCGTTTAACCCGACTTTGTTAAGATCACGAATCTTGACATACGCTTGTTTCTATCGGTACAAGGGTTAAAAGGTGAAACTCCACCACACGAGAAACATGAACTTGTGTAAAAGTATTTTGACTTGTAAAATAGTATTTAAAACGAGCCGATCTACGTATGTACAAGTGGTATATTCGTAGAACCAAGTGTCGAGAAAATCATGTTTTATAAAAGTTGGATGACATGTTAACAAATATGATTTATACAAACTACAAGTGTATAAACACTTGTGAAACGAAAGATCCGACAAAATAACAATTTTTATAAAAGTTGTCGGGAAGTTGTAAAGGATGATTTGTTCTAAAAACGGGGTTTTTACAAGACTAAACTATTTTATACATAGATCCACTAAATATAAGGTGATCTACATTACGACTTTCGGAAAAATTACAACTTCATGTAACAACGCGACTTTACATACTAGTCTACAAGATCGATGTGTTAAAACTGGTTTGAAGTATCGGAAATTGATTGGTTGATTAAAGAAATTGTTGAAATGATTTTGTAAAAGAAAATGATACGCTTGAAAGCGTGGCCACCTCCGGTTACAGGGGAAACTCTGGCGAAATTTTTCTAAAATCTAACACTTAGAATTATTTACAAGTGTTAGACTATTTTTGATACATTTTCAAATATATTTCGCCATGACTTCAATTATTAAATAATCGGAGGTGGGATTTTTCACAAAACTAAACGTGGTAAATATTTATTCGATAAATATATTTTTCACCACACTGTTTATGACTATTTTGTGAAAATATATAAATATTATTAGAGTAAAATAATATTTACAAACTGTAACGAACCCAAAATAATACCAACGCCTACACGACAAACATATAAGTTACAACGGTAATTATTATTACCACTAAATCGTCAAAACGTAACTTACGCTTTATACGGAAATATTCATAAATGCGGATATTGTCAACGTATTATTTTGGAAAGTATTATGCGAAGAGAAAATATATTATTTTTGAGAAAAATAATTATATTTTGGAATGAGAAGTAAAATATATTAAGTGAGACTTAATATTATAAACGTGCATGTATTAATTCCCCCATCCTTGGGAAGGAGATTTACTACCAAATATATACAAGGAACGGTTGTCTAACTGTTTCCCGAAAATTAAACTATGAAGCTAAAGCACGGCCATCCGTCTAATAGAATTAGCACATGTAGGTCGTTGCACAGCTTTCGGACTTTTGGAGTGCTTGATTTAGCGACGCACTGACTGTGAGTTCATGTCCCCCTTTTCTCTCAACTGTTTTCAGTTTTCTAAACAGCGGGGGTGAAATACATGTTACAATGATTATGAATATGTTTATACATGGTATGATTAGCGTAAGGAGGTTTGTTACTTAGATCATGTGAGTGGGTAGGCGGAAACTTGAGGCCATTAATCCTCATAGTAGGACCGAGGGACAGGAGCGGTAGATCTATCTGGGTGTAGCGAGCCCAGCCCCAGGTCCAGCTGAACGGACCTCGGGGTGACTTAGTGCCCGACGCATAAATCCGCTAGGTTTGAGTCTTCCTACTTGCACTTCACACATATCAATGGCCTTGCAAACCATTGGTGATCTCTTTTTCCTTATTTGCTACATACCAGGTTTTTGACAAAGATAAAGGTTTATATACTCACTTTCGCATGAACTCGCTCAACATTATTGTTGATTTTTCAACTCACATGTATTTCAGGAAATTAACGATCTGGCGCGGTATGGCTTGTTTTCCGCTGCATAAGTCACCAGGGTCATCCAAGGTTCGAGGAATGTGACTCTTTCCTGGACAAGTCACAATCCTTGAATCATGTTTATGTTATGTTTGGGTTTGTAATGTTTAGACAAGTTTATGGTTGTTGGGTGTTAACCCGTTAAGACAATGTTTAATATTTTTATTATCAATGGATGATCTTGCATATTTTAATTCATATAGCTTTGTTATGATTAAGCTATGGTATTAAGAAGTCACACCAAATTAACCACGCTTCCGCAAAGCCAGGGTGTGACAGCTTGGTATCAGAGCTCTGATCATAGCGAACTAGGATTCCTTCTCGAGTCTAGACTATGATCACTAGGGCTCTCACGAAAACATTTTTACTGCATACCACTTAAGTCCATATCCAAAACGTTTTTATAAACAAATGTTGAGCATATTTTATTTATTATTTTTAGGCTCAGTCTGGGAGGCTGAGGCTCGGTCTGGGAAACTGAGGCTCGGTCTGGGAGGCCGAGGCTCGATCTAATGGATCGAGGTAGTTGTCTAGTGGGACTAGGGAGTCAGTCTGGGAGGCTGGGAGAATTTGCTAGTGGGACTAGGGAGTCAGTCTGGGAGGCTGGGAAAATTTGCTAGTGGGACTAGGGAGTCAGTCTGGGAGGCTGGGAAAGTTTGCTAGTGGGACTAGGGAGTCAGTCTGGGAGGCTGGGGAAGTTGGCTAGTGGGACTAGGAAGGACAGTCTGGGAGGCTGGGAGGCTAGTGGGACTAGGAGGATTATGTGATTATTACTTGGTAACTTGTGTGATTACCTGATTTACTGATTTTTGTGTATGCTTGTGTTTATGTTACAGACCCATGGACTCACCAGCCACGGGTGATTCAGATACCACCGGACCTTTACCCGTAGTATCGGACGACATTGTGTCTTCAGAGCACGAGGTGCATACCTCCGATTTCACCAGCACCGATGATGATGACTTCCAGCCCTTCGCTCTGCCCGACGGCGCTGATGAGCATATCGATGACCCACCTGCTGAGTATCTTCCCTTGGTAGCGATTCCAGCTCCCATACCCCTTGCTTCTTATCCAGCATACGACTTGCTACCCGACGCCGAGTGTCACACCCCCAAAATCCACCTGCGGATAACACCCGCTTTAAGGGCGTGACTGACCAGGATCCAGCCACCAATTATACCGAGCATTGAATTAATAGTAGAAATATTTAATATCCAAAGTAGTTAGCAACATCATAGTTTAAGTTCGATAATTAGTTTAACAAAACAGCGGAAGCATAAACCAAGTAGTTTTAAAGATAGTCCTTAGTTCAAGATAGTTAAACCCAACACGCGGGTTTTGACGAACACTACACATCCCCAAGCAGCAGCTCCTGAGTCACTGGTTACCTGCAAAGCATGCAATAAGGGGTCAACAATAATGCTGAGTGAGTTCACTAGTTTCAGTTTTTAGTTTACCAAAAACTTAAGTTGTTTAGATAAAGCATTTATAATCACGTTGTGGGAAGCTACCCCATCTGTAAGCTCACTAAACTGTAGATACCGAAACTGTTGACGGAATAATATCGTGCCCCGAGTCAATGTCTATCGTCATTGACCATGTTGCAAGGTCTACTAGTTCACGCCCGATCTCCCCCGGTCACGGTGTGAGGTTGTCAAACCTAATAGCGCTATCAACTAATAACCCGTTCGCCCCCGGCGATTAATCGGTACTGTAAGCAGGGACTTAAAGTGATGGAGTTTCGTTTAGCATGGCTAGTTGTGATTTATAAATAATATCCAAACGTATCTCCCCGGAGATAGTAATTACCCATTCTGTTTTCCCCCGGAGTAATGGGTCAAAAGTGTTTTCCCAAAGTTTGGTAGTTGGTCCGTGTCCCTCCGCGGGACGCATGCTTTTAGTGTGTGAACTCACCTTGGGTTGCTCGGCAGATTAGGTTACTTGTCAAACACGTTGGTCACCACGTCCTAACATGGTTACCGGTATAGGTCAGGTTTGGTGTACAAGCAATCACGTAAAATCTACACATAACTGGCACGTAACATGCATACAAGTAAACAGTCATGGGGTTATTGGGCCGGCCCTAACATCCACACATTCAAACAGCAACACATAATCCAGTTAACAGGTAGCCCATATTACACATAACGGCCCAATAACCAAGATGAACAGCCCAGTCGCAACAAGGTGGTCTCGAGTCGCAACCAGGAGGTCTCGGCTTGTCACGCTGTGGTTGCGAGTCGCAACCGTCGTAGTCTCGAGTCGCAACTGTCGCGGTTTCGAGTTGTCATGCTATGGTTGCGAGTCGCAATCGTGTGGTCTCGAGTTGTCACGCTATGGTTGCGAGTCGCAACCGTATGGTCTCGAGTCGCAATGCTGTCCTTTTCATGTTCACGTGTTGATGCAGATACATCAGTCCAAGTTGTACTATGTAATCAGGCCCAAATCGAGTAATAGCCAATAAGGTTCAACTAACAACTTTTCCTAATCAGTCTATTAGTAAAAATTGGATCAAACATTGCCTTTTTGAAATCTTCAAACCACATTCAACAAGTTCATCCTATATTCATAAATTTCTAGGGTTTTCATATCAATCATAACCATACATTTTGGACCGAAAATCACATATTTCTAACAAGATTATTATGCAAGAACAAGAAAACATTCATTTTGTAGCCGAAATCTTATGTTTAACAACATCATTTTGCAAGAAACAATGAAGCATAGATTGGTTGGCCATGAACACTCTTAAACTACCATTTTCTAGCCATTTTAAACATGTTACCACATATTGTCAAACTTTACAAATCAACCTAAGAATCATGCATAACCATTCTAACTAAACACTTGCTAGCTTACTTAATACACATAAAACACACATAAAATAAGCACTAACCGGTTGTGAAGAAGGAGCCGAAAACAAAGAAAAGGAACTGAGAAGATGGAGTGTCCGAGTGATGATCTTGTCCGAGATTTCTTGTCCGAGATCCTTGTGCGATCCGAGCTTGGTCCGAAAGTTGGAAGAGGTTGGGGTGTTGTTGAGAGCTTTCTTAGTGAGAGAGAAATAGAAGGAGTGTGTGGATATGTTTGTGTAAAAGTGAAGGAAAGTGGGGAAGGTTAGGATTTTATACAAGGTTCAACATAGGCTAAGGGGTTTCGGCCCAAACCGGTTACGGCCCACTCGAGACCGAGTGGCCCATTCGCAACCGAGTGGTTGCGAGTCATGGTCTCGACTCACATACATATATATATATAATACGTACATACAACACATATCATGCACAAAGATCACGTTTTCATTTAATAACATATATATACACAAAATATTACAAGGTGTTCGTTCGGAAAAACCTAGAGTGTCACATTATCCCCAAGTTTTAAGAACTTTCGTCCCGAAAGTTAAGGCAGCCACTGCCAAGCTAGCGTGTTTCAACGGGGTGTCACACCGAGGCTGACGGCGACATTGATCTCTTTGAGGACGAGCCTTACGAGGATGAGATTCCTGATGCAGCCCCTCTTCCCGCTGGCGATCTTTTGATGATTGCTGGTGCTCCTGTTGAGGACTCGCCCGCCCATTCGCCAGTCCCAGACTCCTTTGAGTCTGTGGCATCTGTACCGTCTCACGAGGTGAGCACGCAGCATTTTGTACATGACTCGGACCCCGATCAGGCATCTTCTGCCGCACCCATCCCGAGCTTTGTGTTCGAGCACGACGACATTGAGGATTCTGATCCCGTTTTTCCTCCAGGATTTGATCCTGACCGCGATATTGAGTATATTTCTATGGACCAGCATATGGAGGACCCTGTTGATCCCATTGATCCTATCGATCCCTTTGATCCGGAGTTTGATTTCGATATGGCTTTTGATGACCCATAGCCTGCCTTGGCCCCAGAGCAGGCAGTTGCTCTCGATCCTGTGCATGAGCATGACTTGGTACATGCTGACGTTCCTGTTGAGCCCGTTTTGGCTGACCCACCTGTTGGTGATGTTCCTTTGATAGCTAATGATCCTGTTATTGATCCACCTTTTGTTGATCCCCCTTTGATTGCTGATATCCCTGTTGACCACCCAGTTGAGCATGTTGCACCCGTTGATCCTGTCTATACTCCGTTTGATCCTGTACCCCTCGAGCCTGAGCACGCTCTGTTTGCTGAGCATATGGATCCACCCGATGAGGAGGCTCAGCACGGTTGGATACTGATTTTTCATTTCAGATCCCACCGTTTGTACCTCCAGCGGGGCCTGGAGAGGGCTCTTCAGCCCACCCTTTTGGGCACATACCGATGCCTATGCCTTTCATGCCCCAGATGACATCTGTTCCATCTTCTGTTTCACCTGTTCATGTAGCACCATTCGATCCCACCAGCACGCCACTGCTTTGGTCATCTTCCTCTCCGATGCCACCCACTGATCCATATCATCCATTCCATATGGGGCATACCATAGAGGACGTCTTGATGTCCTTTGTCCATCAGCATGAGTCCCATACACAGCGACTCCAGGAGCTCGAGAGGGCTCAGCTATCACTAGGCCCATATCATGGTCAGACATCTTCGCCTTTTCAGCCATTTCGATCATTACCCCCGGACTTTGCTGCCCGACTTTCGACTTTGGAGCAGCAGATCGCTTCTGTTATTCACACTCAGCAGGCGATGGAGGAGGACTGGCTTCATCTACGCCGCTTACTCTACACTCACTTTCCCCCTCCTCCACCCCCATCCGCATAGAGCTCATCGGTGCTATAGAGGTAGACGTTGGTGAGACGACAGCGATTGTGACTGCACAGCCTTTTGGAGACCATCTGATGATTTCTGACTTTTGTTGATACTTATTTGATGTACCTGATGTATGTGATACTGATATGATATAGTTTTGTACAGGGGTGATGTAGCCCCTATTTGATTGATGGTTGTATGACACACTTACTACACTTTATGGTCTCGATATATGTAGCAATCGCGGTATTCTCACCATATCTGATGCACTTGATTTCTTATTTATATTTTTGTGACATGGGATGTTGGGACATGGGATGTTGTGTATATAATACTTATGACATGGGATGTTGGGACATGGGATGTTGTGTAACATGAGATGTTATGTGCTATTACTATTACTATAATCGTATGCTTACTATGGCCTGACCAACGTACACATCTTTAGAAGATGGCGCCAAGACGTCAGCCACAGCCGATGCCTACCACCCATGAAGAACTACAGCAAGTTATCGCTAATGCCATTGCTCAATATGCTGCCTCTCAAGGAGGACCAAGCGGAAGTAGCTCGAACATTAACGGCAACCAAAATCCTCCTCATGGTTACCCTAAGTCATTAAGACATACCATGGCCTAAATGGATTCCTTTAGCAGATGCTAATGCCGTTCCTATGAAATAATGTATGTGCAGGGTGCACCTACAAACAATTCTTGGACTGCAAGCCCATAAACTTCGATGGCACAGGTGGTGCTGTTGCTTTCGTCCGCTGGGCTGAGAAAACCGAGTCCGTACTTCGCATGAGCAAATGCGCGCTGGATCAACAAGTCACTTACATCTCAGGGCTATTTGTGGATGGAGCCCTATCCTGGTGGAATCTACAGGTCCAGACCCTTGGCGAAGCTGCGGCTTACGCACTAACCTGGACTGAATTGAAAGAACTCATGTGCAAAAAGTACTGTTCTCGCGCTGAAATCCAGAGGTTAGAAACTGAATTCTGGCACCTAAAGATGGAAGGTCCCAAGATTGCTGAGTATGTTCAGAGGTTCCACGATTTGTCGCATGTGGTACCCTACATGGTTACACCGGAGTTCAAGAGAATTGAGCGCTTCATTTGGGGACTAGCTCCTCAAATAATCAGCATGGTGACCTCCTCCAAACCAGCGACAATCACTGAAGCCATTGATTTGAGTGTGGCTCTCACCGAAGAGGCAATTCGGTTGAACAAGTTTGATGAAGGCGAGCCGAAGAAGAAAGAGACTCACGTGGAGTCGTCAGGTGGAAACAAGCGAAAATTTTCGAATTTCAAGCAGGGCACCGGGATGGTGGTTAAGAAAGGAGAGCAGAACGCGCCAGCGCCAGATACAGCTGGTAGTAAAAAGAAAGGGAAGGGATATATGGGTGCACAACCCAAGTGCAACACATGCCAACGACATCACTCTGGTCGTTGTAGCCTAAGAGTTTGTGAATCATGTGGGAAGACTGGTCATACGAAGGATTTTTGTTGGGCTAGTGCTGGCCGGGGAGGCCAGAGAGGATCTGGGAATAGGAATAACCGTGGTGGTAATGGGAACCGCCCACAAGGAAACCAGGGAGGTGATGGGAACCGTGCCAATAATGCTAACCAAGCGGGCGCCATGAATCGGAACCAGGGAAACCATCAAGCTGGAAACAATGGGGGAAACGGGAAGAGGCCCGGATGTTTCAACTGTGGAGATCAAGGGCATTACAAGAGGAATTGCCCAGAATTAAACCAGGCACGTGGAAGAGTTTTTAACATGGAAGCCAGGGAAGCGCGCCAGGATCCCAATGTTGTCACTGGTACGTTCCCTGTAAACCAACGCTATGCACCCGTTTTGTTTGATACTGGTGCCGATTATAGCTTCGTATCGCTAGAATTTAGAAACATGCTTGGTTTAGCCGCTAGTAAGTTAGATATTCCATACTCGATCGAATTAGCGAATGGGAAGTTAGTAGAAGCTAACGAGGTGATTCGAGGTTGCGTAATCGAACTGGGAGAGCGTGAGTTTGCTCTCGATCTACTACCAGTCCAGTTGGGAAGCTTCGACGTGGTAGTAGGGATGGATTGGTTATCGAGTAACAAGGCAGAGATAGTTTGTCACGAGAAGGTTATTCGTATCCCGACCGATGATGGTGAGACCATTGTTGTTCATGGGGAGAAGCGTGAGACGCCGTTAAGGATGATTAGCTGCCTGAAAGCGAGAAAGTGTTTGCAGAAAGGATGTGTTGCTTTTCTGGCACACATTGTGGATAAAAAGGCTGCTGAGCCGAAGATCAAAGACATCCCTGTCGTAAGGGAATACCCAGAAGTCTTTCCAGAAGACTTGCCTGGCTTGCCACCTCAAAGGCAAGTGGAGTTTCGCATCGACTTAGTTCCAGGCGCCGCGCCTGTGGCTAAGGCACCTTACAGACTTGCTCCGTCTGAGATGCAAGAACTGTCGACACAACTTCAAGAGTTGTTAGACAAGGGTTTTATCCGACCAAGCTTCTCGCCTTGGGGAGCTCCAGTTTTGTTTGTGAAGAAGAAGGACGGTAGTTTTCGTATGTGCATTGACTACAGAGAGTTGAACAAACTGACGATCAAGAATAGGTATCCCCTGCCAAGAATCGATGATCTGTTCGACCAGCTTCAAGGTTCGAGTTTCTATTCAAAGATCGATCTTCGATCTGGGTACCATCAACTACGGATACAGGAAGAGAGTATTCCGAAGACAGCTTTCAGAACTCGATATGGACACTACGAGTTCCTCGTTATGCCGTTTGGGTTGACAAACGCACCTGCTGTATTCATGGATTTGATGAACCGAGTTTGTAAGCCGTACCTGGATAAGTTTGTGATTGTATTCATCGACGATATCTTGATTTATTCGAAGACAAAGGCTGAGCACGAGCAACATCTTAGAGCCATTCTGGAGCTGCTAAAGAAGGAACAGCTGTACGCCAAGTTCTCTAAGTGTGAGTTTTGGCTAAGAGAAGTGCAATTCCTTGGGCACGTGGTGAATGGAGATGGAATCCACGTGGATCCCACCAAGATCGAGGCGATCAAAGATTGGGAAACGCCAAAGACGCCAACTGAGATTCGGCAATTCTTGGGTTTGGCTGGCTATTATCGAAGGTTCATCGAGAACTTTTCAAAGATCGCTCAACCGTTGACACTCCTCACGCAGAAGGATAAGAAGTTTGATTGGGGAATCAAACAGGATGAAGCATTTCAGATATTGAAAGATAAGCTTTGCAACGCGCCAATCTTAGCTCTACCAGAAGGCACTGACGATTTCGTGGTATACTGCGACGCATCGCGTCAAGGATTGGGTTGTGTGTTGATGCAACGTCAAAAGGTTATCGCCTACGCATCACGCCAACTGAAAGTGCACGAAAAGAACTATACCACTCATGATTTGGAGCTAGGCGCAGTGGTTTTTGCTTTGAAGATCTGGAGACACTACCTTTACGGTACAAAGTGCACAATCTTCACAGATCACAAGAGCCTCCAGCATATATTCAATCAGAAGGAGTTGAATATGAGGCAAAGGCGATGGGTCGAGTTGTTGAACGATTACGACTGCGAGATCAAGTATCATCCAGGGAAGGCGAATGTGGTCGTTGATGCCCTAAGTCGTAAAGAGAGAATCAAGCCCATAAGGGTTAGGGCTATGGAAATGATAATTCAAACCGACCTTTCCTCGCGCATTCGTGCAGCACAGAAGGAAGCTCTCAAGGAGGGAAACCTTGAGGAAGAATATCTCCGTGGGATGGAGAAGATTTTGGTGCCAAACAGGGAAGGAACGTTGTGTTGTGAGAAAAGGATTTGGGTTCCTCTGTTTGGTGGTTTAAGAGAGGTTATCTTTGATGAGGCTCACAAGTCGCGGTACTCTATCCACCCTGGAGCGGATAAGATGTACCAGGATCTTAAAGATTATTACTGGTGGCCTAGGATGAAAGGCGATGTTGCTATTTACGTGAGCAAATGTTTAACTTGCGCCAAAGTTAAGGCGGAATACCAGAAGCCTTCGGGACTTCTGCAGCAACCAAAAATTCCCCAGTGGAAATGGGAAGAAATCTCCATGGATTTTATTACGAAGTTGCCAAGAACGCCAAAAGGCCATGACACTATCTGGGTGATAGTGGATCGCTTAACGAAGTCAGCACACTTCTTACCTATCCGCGAGAAGGATAATACAAGCAAATTGGCTGAAATCTACATGAGAGAGATTGTTGCACGCCATGGAGTACCTCTCTCGATTATCTCTGATAGAGACGGAAGGTTCGTGTCAAGAATATGGCAATCCTTCCAGGAAGCTTTTGGCTCAAAGCTGAATATGAGCACTGCTTTTCACCCGCAGACCGACGCTCAAAGTGAGCGGACGATTCAGACGTTGGAGGACATGCTGAGAGCATGTGTTATAGATTTAGGCGGTAGCTGGGATAAGCATTTACCCCTGGTTGAATTTTCATACAACAACAGCTACCACACCAGTATTGGTGCCGCGCCATTCGAAGCGTTATATGGGCGCAAGTGCAGGTCGCCGCTCTGTTGGTCTGACGCGGGTGATAGACAATTGGTAGGTCCCGATGTAGTTCAGGAAACTACAGATAAGATCGCGCAAATCCGAGATCGCATTAGTGCGGCTCGTGACCGTCAGAAGACCTACGCAGATCTAAAAAGGAAACCTCAGGAGTTTGAGGTTGGGGATATGGTTTTGTTGAAGGTATCACCCTGGAAGGGTGTGGCACGCTTTGGGAAGCGTGGGAAGTTGAATCCGCGCTACATTGGTCCTTTCAAGGTTTTGGAAAGAATTGGGACCGTAGCATACAAGTTGGATCTACCTGCCGAACTGAATAATGTTCACGATACATTTCATGTATCCAATCTGAAGAGAAGTCCAACTCAAGTTAACGTTGCCATTCCTACCGACGAAATTCATATTGATGACACACTCCATTTCGTTGAAGAACCTGTCGAGGTCACGGATTGGAAAGTGAACAAGACCCGCCGGAGCAGTGTCAAGCTCGTCAAGGTTCGCTGGAATGCTAGACATGGTCCTGAGTTCACCTGGGAGCGTGAAGACCGAATGAAGGAGAAATACCCCCACTTATTTCCTGAGAACCCTGCTTCTACAAGCAGAATTTAAAATTTCGGGACGAAATTTATTTAACGGGGGGAGAATGTGACAACCCTCACAAAACCAGGTATCCGTACGACTTAATTAACTATTAATTGTTGCCTAATTACTGTGCTTAACTGAGATTTCTGATAAACTGCTACTTGATTGTTGATACTTGTACATATCTGCATCATACTTTGATTTTTCCGTCACTACATTATTTACTTACTGAACTCTAGTGACAAACATGATGCACAAAAGCACAGTAGCATTTGAACGGATAACCTATTGAACATGCTGATATAGCCAACATCAGGCAAACACTGCCTCTAAAGGCCTGAATGAGCCAGAAATATTTTACTACACCCATAGTGTGTGTAGGGATACAAGGGTTGTTAAACTGCGTCTCTAGGAATAAGATACAGAGATTGGATGTGCCTAAAACGTACTCTAAGCACAAAACACAGCATTTTTATCAACACACTAGCTTCTAGCTAATTAATAAAGTGCCAAAACATGGGGAAATATTCCTGACACTTTGCAGAATAAATTGTGTCGCTAAAAATATTATTTACGACGCTTAAAGGATTACTTAAGCACTTTAACGGATTACTATCCAACCGAACAACCGGACTATACCCGGAACATAAAAATATTTCCAGAAATATTATTAGTCTTTTTCTGAGCCAGTTAGGGTCCCTGATTACCCTAACACCCGCTTTATAACGCATCAAACAACTAACGGGGTTAATCTCTAAACTTAACCTACTTAACATAACTGAACTCTAACCGTATGATTGGAAACGAACCGGATGTCCTTTCCCCCTAAAGGGATCGGCCAACCAAGGGGACAAGGGGAGTACAACTTTTGATTTTTATATTGCATATGTCGGATATCAAGAAGACATAAGAACCGATGGACGAAGAACACAACTTTGTCTATAAAATCCAAGCTAAACACATTAGAGACTTCACATCCATTTCACCAACATCACTCTCTCTCTCTTGCTCTCCCTCTCTCTCGGCCGTAACCCACCCCCACCACACCTCCATTGCCGGCTTTTGATTCATCCATTCCAAGCTTATACAAGTGTCGAGGGTCACGTATAAGGAAGCTTGAAGCAAGCGGAAGTTGAAGGACCTCACCCATTTGCTTTTATCCACGCCATTTTCGCCAAAGATCTTCCCTAGCCCCGAGCTAGAGGTATAACGTTTAAAACTCGCTCTTGATCGTATCTAAAGTGGTTAATATGATTTTTAACGGTTAAAAGTCGGAATCATGCGTTTTGAATCTTTAAAGGCTACTAAAACTCGAATATTGTTGGTTAAAAGCTTATAACGCGTGTAAAAGTCGTAGTATTTGAATATGTTGATTATTGAGGCCCGATCTACGATGTGGTGGCTCTTATCATCGTTTAACCCGACTTTGTTAAGATCACGAATCTTGACATACGCTTGTTTCTATCGGTACAAGGGTTAAAAGGTGAAACTCCACCACACGAGAAACATGAACTTGTGTAAAAGTATTTTGACTTGTAAAATAGTATTATAAACGAGCCGATCTACGTATGTACAAGTGGTATATTCGTAGAACCAAGTGTCGAGAAAATCATGTTTTATAAAAGTTGGATGACATGTTAACAAATATGATTTATACAAACTACAAGTGTATAAACACTTGTGAAACGAAAGATCCGACAAAATAACAATTTTTATAAAAGTTGTCGGGAAGTTGTAAAGGATGATTTGTTCTAAAAACGGGGTTTTTACAAGACTAAACTATTTTATACATAGATCCACTAAATATAAGGTGATCTACATTACGACTTTCGGAAAAATTACAAGTTCATGTAACAACGCGACTTTACATACTAGTCTACAAGATCGATGTGTTAAAACTGGTTTGAAGTATCGGAAATTGATTGGTTGATTAAAGAAATTGTTGAAATGATTTTGTAAAAGAAAATGATACGCTTGAAAGCGTGGCCACCTCCAGTTACAGGGGAAACTCTGGCGAAATTTTTCTAAAATCTAACACTTAGAATTATTTACAAGTGTTAGACTATTTTTGATACATTTTCAAATATATTTCGCCATGACTTCAATTATTAAATAATCGGAGGTGGGATTTTTCACAAAACTAAACGTGGTAAATATTTATTCGATAAATATATTTTTCACCACACTGTTTATGATTATTTTGTGAAAATATATAAATATTGTTAGAGTAAAATAATATTTACAAACTGTAAGGAACCCAAAATAATACCAACGCCTACACGACAAACATATAAGTTACAACGGTAATTATTATTACCACTAAATCGTCAAAACGTAACTTACGCTTTATACGGAAATATTCATAAATGCGGATATTGTCAACGTATTATTTTGGAAAGTATTATGCGAAGAGAAAATATATTATTTTTGAGAAAAATAATTATATTTTGGAATGAGAAGTAAAATATATTAAGTGAGACTTAATATTATAAACGCGCATGTATTAATTCCCCCATCCTTGGGAAGGAGATTTATTACCAAATATATACAAGGAACGGTTGTCTAACTGTTTCCCGAAAATTAAACTATGAAGCTAAAGCACGGCCATCCGTCTAATAGAATTAGCACATGTAGGTCGTTGCACAGCTTTCGTACTTTTGGAGTGCTTGATTTAGCGACGCACTGACTGTGAGTTCATGTCCCCCTTTTCTCTCAACTGTTTTCAGTTTTCTAAACTGCGGGGGTGAAATACATGTTACAATGATTATGAATATGTTTATACATGGTATGATTAGCGTAAGGAGGTTTGTTACATAGATCATGTGAGTGGGTAGGCGGAAACTTGAGGCCATTAATCCTCATAGTAGGACCGAGGGACAGGAGCGGTAGATCTATCTGGGTGTAGCGAGCCCAGCCCCAGGTCCAGCTGAACGGACCTCGGGGTGACTTAGTGCCCGAAGCATAAATCCGCTAGGTTTGAGTCTTCCTACTTGCACTTCACACATATCAATGGCCTTGCAAACCATTGGTGATCTCTTTTTCCTTATTTGCTACATACCAGGTTTTTGACAAAGATAAAGGTTTATATACTCACTTTCGCATGAACTCGCTCAACATTATTGTTGATTTTTCAACTTACATGTATTTCAGGAAATTAACGATCTGGCGCGGTATGGCTTGTTTTCCGCTGCATAAGTCACCAGGGTCATCCAAGGTTCGGGGAATGTGACTCTTTCCTGGACAAGTCACAATCCTTGAATCATGTTTATGTTATGTTTGGGTTTGTAATGTTTAGACAAGTTTATGGTTGTTGGGTGTTAACCCGTTAAGACAATGTTTAATATTTTTATTATCAATGGATGATCTTGCATATTTTAATTCATATAGCTTTGTTATGATTAAGCTATGGTATTAAGAAGTCACACCAAATTAACCACGCTTCCGCAAAGCCAGGGTGTGACACAGTGTTTGTGTAATTAATTATTTCCACAATTTGTTGCTATGGAATTGTATACGTTTTGATACAATGGAGTGTATTGTGTGATTGTGCATGGTTATGTGTTAATTGTGATAAATTGTTAAATGAATAAACTTGGTGGTGAAACTGTGAAATTGTTGTGAGATGGTGTATTTGTGTAAAAGTTAATACTTGAGGATGTAGAGAGCAATTAGTGAAATCCTAGTGATACTTAACCCTAATCCCTTTTTCACTAATCATTTCACAAAAATCCAAGCACGTACTTTCACTTCTTTGGTTTTCTCTGGCAATCATCGCATCATCATTGGCAAGCTATTCATCACTTTCGATTCCACATTTTCTCTAGAATCAACACAAGGTAAATGTTTATTGATTGCTTGATTATTATCAATTCTTGATTCTGGTGATTCTTAGTAAAACCCTAGTTTTTCATATGATACTCTCTGTGATTATTGATTTGATTCTGATCATGATGATAATGATATTGAATAGTCATTCAATCGATTGCTTGGTGATTAAGAATACAAGATTGATTTGATAATTGGATTGATGCTAGACTGACACAATGTAATTAGGGTTTTTGATCGTATGAATGAAATTGTAACTGATGCCTTGATTCTGTGCAAAGATTGGAATTCACGCATTATTGTTAGTCAGAGTTTTGGATTGATATATGTCTGAGTTTTAATCCTTGATGCTTGTCCGACTTTCATCCTTGTAAGAGTGGTGTCTGAGTTTTTGAATCATAAATAAAGTCCGATGTTTATGTATATAAATAACATGCTTGTCTGAGTTTTATATATTACTCATGAGGTCTGACCTTTAACCCTAGGAAGGGTCCGATTTTCTTAAACATGATTGTGGTCCGAGCTTGATTAATGTATTAAGGGTCCGACCTTTATGTTTGGAGGTTTGTCCGAATTTTTAGAAGATAAAGGATCAAGTCCGACTTTTGTAAAAGAAAGGGAGGTCCGAGTTTCATGACATGTCCGACTTTTAACCCTTGTAAGGGGGGTCCGACCTTTTGGCTTAGTTTGAAGCAGGTCCGACTTTTAAACCCTAGAGAAGGGGGGTCCGAGTTTTAAGTATTGTTGGTCCGAGGTTGTGTCTAGGGACCTTTGGTCCGAATTTTTGAACAGGGAAACCCCCCCCCCTTCACTTCTTGTCCGAGTTTTATAAAGGGCAAGGCCTGTGTGATGATTACTTTGAAACAATGAGTTGTATGTGGCATATATCCGAAGTTTGAATGATGTTTATCGTGTCCGAATTTCATAAGTGTGATGTGTTGTCTGAGTTAGTTTGTTATGCTAGTTCGACTCTCATGCCTGATAACCTAGACTGAACTTGATGCTTAGTGAAAGATCCGACTTTTGTGGATGAGCTGTCAGAATTGTTGATTGAATATGTGACTTGAATTATAGTGATGTTACATGCTCTGAGTTCTGATAACACTTGAAGAGACAGAATGTATTAGAATGCCAAGATTTGAATCCTGTATGATTATATGTGGTTATATGATAATGTACGTTACTGGGTGATGTTGTATGCATGAACGATCTTTATTATGGCATTCTGTACACGATAATCACACAAAACACAGTTGCTTGAATATCAATGACTTACAAACCCTAATTGGATGCAAACACTTACATCGTATCATGTGCAACATGTCCTAGGTCGTGTGTAACGGACTTAGACAATTGATAAACCCTAGAGCATGGCATACCGAGCAAACCAAGGTGAGTTCACACAGCCAAGGCATGGGGTTCCCAGGGTGGGAATGGGATTGATTTATTTTACTCGTACTTACCTAGATAATGGAACGTAGTGATATGATCCTCGGGTGAGGAAGGTGATTGGTTAAGATACTGCTAGACTAGTGATGCTTATAGAACTGATCTTCGCACACACGCCAGGGTTGGCTGCGATAATATGACGGATCTTCGCACACATGCCAGGGTTGGCTGCGATAATATGACTAATCTTGGCACACATGCCTAGGAAGGCTGCGAACTATACACTAAATCTTCGCACAGGTGCCGGGTGGCCGCGATACAAACATACCTTGTCTAGAATACTTGAGAACTTTCTCTAATCTTCGCATACATGCCTAGAGGGCTGCGATACGAACTATTACGATACATGAGTTAATGAACGAACACAAGGCTCACTATACTATTACAATTACTGAACTATAAACTGTGAACTCGCTCAACTAGTTGTTGATCCTCTGTTACATGCCTTGCAGGTCGTTAGATACATGGAGCTTGCACAGGGAGGAGCAGTTCGTTGTGGAGCATGGATCGTGGATGCCATGTTAAGACATTTAAACATTTGAACTATGTTATACATTGGGTTTTCATACTTATGCTTCCGCTACACTTTGAAACTATAATTATGTTTTGAACACCTATCGTATTGAAAGATTGCTTTACATTTATTTTACTTGATATTAATTACATGTTCAATATGATTGGTGGCTTGATCCTGGTCAGTCACGCTCCCAAGCGGTGATGTTCCGCAGGTGGATTTTGGGGGTGTGACAGATTGGTATCAGAGCCATTGGTTATAGAGAACTTGGTTTTAATATGGGGAAAACGTTTTTATTAAAACCAGACTATAACCAGAACAGTGCTCTCAACGATCCACAACGACGCTTCGCTCCACGTGCAAGACTCAATAGCCTAGGTAATAAGGTTTATGTTTATTGCCTACATGCAAGAATTACACAGAACTTTGCTCGTAGTATGCTTAGATTACATTGTTTACTAGTCGTTATTACATGAGAACACCTATGTGCTTACACTCTTCAGTCATCGCCCTATTCGCGAACCTCTCTCACTTACGTTACATTTGCTATGAAAATCATGGCCAGACATATCAACATGACTTAAGCCCAGTTGACGGCTCTTATTAACGAACAAGTTGCTGCGGCGCTTGCAGCCGCACAAGCAGGAGGTATAACCTGCAATTCCAAACCTATCCTAGGATGTTAGATCCTACTCTCGTGACCCAACTCTCGCGCTTAACCTTGACCTATCTTTCTCGCGCAACGGGTCAGAACGCACAGCAACCTGTCTACACATTCAAGAACTTCATGGACTGTCGTCCAAGCACATTCAGTGGCACAGAAGGAGCAGTGGGACTACTCCATTGGTTTGGGAAGCTCGAGTCGGTATTTGAGATGTGTGAATGCCCTGAGGCTCGCAGGGTCAAGTACGCCACTGGTACTTTGGAAGGAATCGCGCTAACCTGGTGGAACGCGCAGGTACAGATACTAGGGTTGGCAACTGTTAACGCCACCCCCTGGAACGAATTCAAGGAACGCATTAAAAGGGAATACTGCACGCGTGATGACATCCACAAGTTGGAAGTGGAGCTTTACCATTTGAAAATGACGGGTCAGAAATTGAAGCCTATACGAAACGGTCGAACGAACTGGCCATCTAGTGTCCAACCATGGTGGACCCTCCAAGCAAGCGTATCGAATTGTACCTCAAGGGTCTAGCCTCAGAAATTCAGAGCGATGCTGCATCGGCTAACCTCAACAATATCCAAGACATTCAGCGTCTTGCTCATCCCCTCACGGATCAGGCAGTGGAACAGAACAGGCTGCCTAGTTGTATCAGCGCTATTACTACCGCTACTACTTTTGCTACTTCCGCTACCCCTAGTGACAACAAGCGGAAATGGGATGGGTATTCCAGCAAGGGTTCCAACCGTTCAGTCTCAAGCACAGCAGCAGCACAAGAAATAGTGATCACCAGAGCCCGAGTCAGCCAACTTCTGGTGGTCAGGGGCAGGGTGGATATCGGGGAATTCACCCAATGTGTAACAAATGCAACAGACACCACGGTGGTTAGCGCAACGAGGGACGTTGCCAGAGGTGTCTCAAGATGGGCCATGAAGCTAAGGATTTAGGAGCCCACGGCCTGCAAATCAGAATCGCCAGCAGCAACAGCAAGCAGAAATCCTATGCAAAGAAAAGATTGTTAGCATTCCTCGTTCTGGCCAAGAACCTCTCGAAGTTCAAGGCGACAAGAGTGGTGCTGTGGTTGGCATCATCTCTTTCTTGAAAGCTCAGAAATATTTGCGGAAGGGTCACACCGCAATTTTGGCTCTTGTTACTGACGTATCAACGAAAGAAAAGAAGTTGGAAGACCATCCAGTTGTACACGACTTTCCTCACGTGTTTCCTGAAGATTTACCTGGTCTACCGCCTCATTGTCAGGTCGAATTTCAAATCGAGCTCGCTCCAGGAGCAGCACCCATAGCTCGAGCACTGTATCGTTTAGCTCCAACCGAACTGGAAGAACTGTCAAAGCAACTACAAGAACTCTTGGATAAGGGATTTATCCGACCTACCCCCTTCGCCTTGGGGAGCTCCAGTATTAATTGTGAAGAAGAAGGATGGCACTTTCAGGATGTGCATAGGTTACCGCGAACTGAACAAGGTGACAGTGGAGAACCGTTACCCTCTGTCGCGTGTTGATGATTTATTCGACCAGTTGCAAGGGTCGAGCTACTACTCCAAAATTGATCTAAGGACAGGTTACCATCAGCTGGGAGTCCGGGATGAGGACGTCTCTAAGACAACATTCAGAACTCGCTACGGCCATTACGAGTTTCTTGTCATGCCATTCGGACTTACGAACGCGCCTGCAGTCTTCATGGATCTTATGAACTGGGTGTGCAAATCCTATCTAGACAAGTTCGTTATTGTTTTCATCGACGACATCCTGATCTATTCCAAGAGTCAGGAGGAGCACGAGCAACACTTACGTCTTATCTTGGAACTTCGTCGAAAGGAGCAACTGTACGCCAAGTTTTCAAAATGCGACTTCTGGCTTCGTGAAGTCCACTTCTTAGGCCATGTGGTGAACAGGGATGGGATTCATGTCGATCCATCGAAGGTAGATTCGATCAGGAACTGGCCTGCACCGCGTACACCAACAGAAATACGCCAATTCTTGGGTTTGGCAGGGTGCTACAGACGATTCATTAGAGACTTTTCGAAGATCGCACAGCCGCTTGCTATGCTGACACAGAAAGGTGTTACCTACCGTTGGGGAGATTCCTAGGAAACCGCTTTTCAGTACTTAAAGGATAGGCTTTACAGCGCACCTATTCTCTCACTGCCAGAGGGCACAGATGATTTTGTGGTCTATTGTGACGCATCGATACAGGGGCATGGATGTGTATTGATGCAGCGAGATAAAGTTATGGCCTACGCTTCGCGACAACTCAAAGTTCATGAACGGAACTACACGATGCACGATTTGGAGCTGGGAGCTGTTGTTTTCGCGCTCAAGATATGGCGACACCACCTGTACGGTACCAAGTGCACTATTTACACCGATCACAGGAGTTTTGAGCATATCTTCAAGCAGAAGGAATTGAGCATGCGTCAACGACGATGGGTCGAGTTACTTAACGATTACGAATGTGCCATCAGGTACCATCCAGGCAAAGCCAATGTTGTGGCTGACGCTCTCAGTCGAAAAGACACTCTATCTAGGCGTGTACGAGCTTTGCAGCTCACTATTCAGTCTGATCTACCTGCACAGATACGAAATGCTCAGGTTGAAGCATTGAAACCAGAAAACGTAAAGGCTGAAGCTTTGCGTGGCTCAAGGAAACGATTAGAACAAAAGGAACACGGCACCTACTATGTAACAGGACGTATTTGGGTCCCACTATATGGTGGATTACGAGAACTTATGATGGATGAAGCTCATAAGTCTCGCTACTCGGTACATCCAGGTTCGGATAAAATGTATCACGACATCAGAACTACATACTGGTGGCCTAGCATGAAGGCCCACATAGCAACCTACGTCGGCAAATGTTTGACTTGTGCGAGAGTCAAGACGGAGTACCAGAAACCCTCAGGCCTACTGCAACAACCCAGAATACCACGGTGGAAATGGGAAGAGGTTTCCATGGATTTTGTTACTGGCCTGCCTAGATCTCAGCGTGGGAATGATACTATATGGGTGATCGTGGATCGACTCACCAAGTCTGCACACCTCCTGGCTATTAAGGAAAAGGATAAGTTCTCCACCCTCGCAGACGTTTATCTTAAAGAAGTTGTTTCGAGGCACAGGGTGCCCACCTCCATTATTTCGGATCGAGATGCACGATTCACCTCAGAACTATGGCAAGTGATGCACAAAGCTTTCGGCTCTCGTTTAGATATGAGCACAGCTTATCACCCTCAGACGGATGGGCAGTCTGAGCGCACGATTCAAACCCTAGAAGACATGCTTCGGGCATGTGTCATCGATTTCGGCAATAGCTTGGAAAAGCATCTCCCTTTGGTGGAGTTTTCATACAACAACAGTTATCACACCAGCATACAAGCCGCTCCATTCGAGGCATTGTACGGGCGTAAATGCCGGTCACCTCTCTGTTGGGCAGAGGTGGGGGATAGTCAACTCACGGGTCCAGAACTCATAGTGGACACCACAGAAAAGATTGCACAAATACGACAACGCATGGAGGCAGCACGCGACCGTCAGAAAGCCTACGCGGATAAGCGTAGGAAGCCATTGGAATTTCAGGTCGGGGACTGAGTATTACTTAAAGTCTCACCCTGGAAGGGTGTGGTTAGATTTGGTAAACGAGGCAAGCTCAATTCACGGTATGTTGGACCATTCGAAATCACTGAAAGAATAGGCAAAGTAGCCTACAGACTAAACCTACCAGCTGAACTCGGTGCAGTTCACAACGTATTCCATGTGTCGAATCTAAAGAAGTGTCTGTCAGATGAGACCCTCATAGTTCCTTTCAAGGAACTCACTATCGACGAGCGGTTGCAGTTCGTCGAGGAACCAGTTGGAATCACGGACCGGGATGTTAAGGTCCTCAAACACAAGAGAATCCCTCTTGTTCGAGTTCGTTGGAACTCCAAGCGTGGCTCAGAGTACACTGGGGAACGCGAAGACTAGATGACAGAAAAGTACCCCCAGTTACTCGAAACCAATGCAACCACTACTGAGACTGAAGCTACTACTGCGGAATTTCGGGACGAAATTCCAAATCAACGGGGGGATGATGTGACACCCCAGGAAAACCAGTAAACGATACAACTTACCTAGCTTCCTCAGAAACCGCATGCAAAATTTCGGGACGAAATTTCTTTTAAGTTGGGGATAATGTGACAACTCGAATTTCCAAGATTTCTATTTCACATTTAGTGCACGTTCAGTGTTTGTGTAGTTAATTATTTCCACAATTTGTTGCTATGGAATTGTATACGTTTTGATACAATGGAGTGTATTGTGTGATTGTGCATGGTTATGTGTTAATTGTGATAAATTGTTAAATGAATAAACTTGGTGGTGAAACTGTGAAATTGTTGTGAGATGGTGTATTTGTGTAAAAGTTAATACTTGAGGATGTAGAGAGCAATTAGTGAAATCCTAGTGATACTTAACCCTAATCCCTTTTTCATTAATCATTTCACAAAAATCCAAGCACGTACTTTCACTTCTTTGGTTTTCTCTGGCAATCATCGCATCATCATTGGCAAGCTATTCATCACTTTCGATTCCACATTTTCTCTAGAATCAACACAAGGTAAATGTTTATTGACTGCTTGATTATTATCAATTCTTGATTCTGGTGATTCTTAGTAAAACCCTAGTTTTTCATATGATACTCTCTGTGATTATTGATTTGATTCTGATTATGATGATAATGATAATGATATTGAATAGTCATTCAATCGATTGCTTGGTGATTAAGAATACAAGATTGATTTGATAATTGGATTGATGCTAGACTGACACAATGTAATTAGGGTTTTTGATCGTATGAATGAAATTGTAACTGATGCCTTGATTCTGTGCAAAGATTGGAATTCACGCATTATTGTTAGTCAGAGTTTTGGATTGATATATGTCTGAGTTTTAATCCTTGATGCTTGTCCGACTTTCATCCTTGTAAGAGTGGTGTCTGAGTTTTTGAATCATAAATAAAGTCCGATGTTTATGTATATAAATAACATGCTTATCTGAGTTTTATATATTACTCATGAGGTCCGACCTTTAACCCTAGGAAGGGTCCGATTTTCTTAAACATGATTGTGGTCCGAGCTTGATTAATGTATTAAGGGTCCGACCTTTATGTTTGGAGGTTTGTCCGAATTTTTAGAAGATAAAGGATCATGTCCGACTTTTGTAAAAGAAGGGAGGTCCGAGTTTCATGACATGTCCGACTTTTAACCCTTGTAAGGGGGGTCCGACCTTTTGGCTTAGTTTGAAGCAGGTCCGACTTTTAAACCCTAGAGAAGGGGGGTCCGAGTTTTAAGTATTGTTGGTCCGAGGTTGTGTCTAGGGACCTTTGGTCCGAATTTTTGAACAGGGAAACCCCCCCCCCTTCACTTCTTGTCCGAGTTTTATAAAGGGCAAGGCCTGTGTAATGATTACTTTGAAACAATGAGTTGTATGTGGCATATATCCGAAGTTTGAATGATGTTTATCGTGTCCGAATTTCATAAGTGTGATGTGTTGTCTGAGTTAGTTTGTTATGCTAGTTCGACTCTCATGCCTGATAACCTAGACTGAACTTGATGCTTAGTGAAAGATCCGACTTTTGTGGATGAGCTGTCAGAATTGTTGATTGAATATGTGACTTGAATTATAGTGATGTTACATGCTCTGAGTTCTGATAACACTTGAAGAGACAGAATGTATTAGAATGCCAAGATTTGAATCCTATATGATTATATGTGGTTATATGATAATGTACGTTACTGGGTGATGTTGTATGCATGAACGATCTTTATTATGGCATTCTGTACACGATAATCACACAAAACACAGTTGCTTGAATATCAATGACTTGCAAACCCTAATTGGATGCAAACACTTACATCGTATCATGTGCAACATGTCCTAGGTCGTGTGTAACGGACTTAGACAATTGATAAACCCTAGAGCATGGCATACCGAGCAAACCAAGGTGAGTTCACACAGCCACGGCATGGGGTTCCTAGGGTGGGAATGGGATTGATTTATTTTACTCGTACTTACCTAGATAATGGAACGTAGTGATATGATCCTCGGGTGAGGAAGGTGATTGGTTAAGATACTACTAGACTAGTGATGCTTATAGAACTGATCTTCGCACACACGCCAGGGTTGGCTGCGATAATATGACTGATCTTCGCACACATGCCAGGGTTGGCTGCGATAATATGACTAATCTTCGCACACATGCCTAGGAAGGCTGCGAACTATACACTAAATCTTCGCACAGGTGCCGGGTGGCCGCGATACAAACATACCTAGTCTAGAATACTTGAGAACTTTCTCTAATCTTCGCATACATGCCAAGAGGGCTGCGATACGAACTATTACGATACATGACTTAATGAACGAACACAAGGCTCACTATACTATTACACTTACTGAACTATAAACTGTGAACTTGCTCAACTAGTTGTTGATCCTCTGTTACATGCCTTGCAGGTCGTTAGATACATGGAGCTTGCACAGGGAGGAGCAGGTCGTTGTGGAGCATGGATCGTGGATGCCATGTTAAGACATTTAAACATTTGAACTATGTTATACATTGGGTTTTCATACTTATGCTTCCGCTACACTTTGAAACTGTAATTATGTTTTGAACACCTATCGTATTGAAATATTTGTTTACATTTATTTTACTTGATATTAATTACATGTTCAATATGATTGGTGGCTTGATCCTGGTCAGTCACGCTCCCAAGCGGTGATGTTCCGCAGGTGGATTTTGGGGGTGTGACACTGAGGAGCATATTGCCCAGTATAGGGAAAGGATGGAAATCAACCCTATCCCTCCGGATCTCAAGGAAGCATGCGTGTGCAAGGGTTTTGGTTCTACCTTAACGGGATCAGCCTTAAAATGGCTTTTAAACATTCCTCCTCACTCAATTACTTCATTTGCTCACTTGGTTAATTTATTTAATAGTCAATTTTCTTGCAGCCGAAGTTTTGAGAAACTAACCAGTGGTCTTTACAGGATAACTCAAGGACCCTAGGAGTCCTTGAGGGATTATGTGAATAAGTTTAGCCGAGAATCCTTAGATATCCTGCACCTTGATGTTGCAACAGCTGTGCAGGCTTTCAAGATAGGGTTGCAAAAAGATTCTCAATTTTACCAGGATCTTGTATTGAATCCCTGCAGGAATCTGGACGAAGCTCGTAACAGGGCTTTAAGATACATTCGGATAGAGGATGATAAAAAGATGCAATAGAGAATGAATTCGTCCACAACCTATGAGTCAACCAACAGGAAATCAGAATCCTCGTATAAACCATATCGCTCAAAGCCATATGGCAGAAATGATAGCAAAAAAGTCAATGCTGTTGAAGACGAGGATCCTGAGGAGTATCCTGAGTTGTCTGAATATTGTTTGTCTGTTAATATACCTGAATTGATGTATGCTATGCAGGGTTTAGGAGACAAAACCAGATGGCCCCGAAAGAACCAACAGAAAGCTGATTAGAAAGATAAATCCAAGTGGTGTGCCTTCCACGAGGATTTCGGACATGTCACTATGGATTGCATTGCTCTAAGAAAAGAAATAAGCTATCTCTTGAGTAAGGGATATCTGAAGGATCTCTTAGGAAGAAAGAAGAATAAAGGACAGGATCCTGAGAAGGATCCCGAACGAGCAGCATCACCTCCAGCAGATTCCAAAATAATTAACTTTATTTCAGGAGGATCTGACATTTGCGGGACTTCATATTCCGCAGCCAAGAGACATGCAAAGAATGAATGTATCACCTCTAGGAATTACATTATATGTCGCTAACCATTTTGTGCTCATGATACTGGTAGATAATGGCAGTTCCGTCAACATAATTCAGATGGAGACATTGAAAAGAATGAATGTATCCCCGATGGATATTACTTCGAAATCCACTGTGCTTGTCGATTTCAGTGGAAAAGCCAGGAATACCGTAGGGGAGACAAAATTACCAGTATATGTTGAAGGGGTCAATTCAATACAACGCTTTTGCGTGATGGACTCACTATCCTATTATAACATTATATTGGGCAGGCCATGGATCCATGATATGAAAGACGTGCCATCAACTTATCATCAGTGCATCAAGATCCCTACACCTTGGGGAGTTGTCAAAGTGGATAGTGACCAGCAGGAAACGAAGGAGTGTTACTCATCATCCATGAAATCCTCTACCAAGCCTAATGCAGCATAGCAATTAAAGATGCGGGCACAGGATATTGTGGAGAATTCTGAGCAGGATGTAAAGAAAATTATCCTGGATTAGGATAACCCAGATATCTCGGTGCTCGTAGGAACCAATATCCCTCAGGATATTGAAAATCAATTGACTAAGTTTTTGAAATGCAGGATGTCGACATTCGCATGGAAACATGAGGATATGACAGGTATTTCCAAGGATATTATAACACATAAGCTTGGTATTGACAGGTCATTCAAGCCTGTCCAGTAGAAAAGAAGGAAATTTGCTCCGGAACGAAATGTGATCATCCAAGAGGAAGTTGAAAGACTACTAAAAAGCAAAATGATTAGGGAAGTGAAGTTTCCTAAATGGCTGGCAAATGTAGTTGTGGTGTAAAAGAAAACGGGAAATCGAGAGTGTGTGTGGATTACACAGACTTGAACAAAGCTTGTCCTAAAGACTCGTTTCCTCTACCTCATATTGATTCAATGGTGGATGCTACCGCTGGCCACGAAATGTTAACCTTCATGGATGCCTCTTCAGGATTTCAGCAGATCCAAATGGAACCCTCTGATCAGGAGGATACTGCTTTTATGACACCAACAGGTATTTATTGTTATACTACTATGCCTTTTGGTTTAAAAAATGCAGGTGCAACATACCAAAGGCTGGTGAACATGATGTTTAAAGACAAACTGGGGGACACCATGGAAGTAAACATCGATGATATGGTAGTAAAGTCCAAGAAGGCTGAGGATCACCTCCAGGATGTTAAGGGAGCATTTGATATCCTGGACCAGTACAACATGAAATTGAATCCTGCTAAATGCCATTTTGGAGTGGGGGCAGGAAAGTTTCTAAGATACATGGTGACTAAAAGGGGGATAGAAGCAAGCCCAGAGCAGATTAAAGCCATCTTAGATATCAAGTTACCTTCAAATATGAAGGATGTTCAACGATTAACGGGGTGAGTAGCAGCATTGAATAGATTTATCTCAAGATCCTCGGAAAAATGCAAGGAATTTTATGATATTCTGAAGAAGAATAAGAAATTCTAATGGGGAGCAAAGCATGAAACAGCCTTGCAGGATTTGAAGCAGTATCTTTTAACCGCACCTCTGTTAATGAAACCTGAGGATGGCGAACCACTATCCCTATATCTCGCAATATCAGGGAATGCAGTAAGTGCTGTCCTTGTAAAGGATCATGAAGGTCAGCAGTATCCTGTCTATTATGTTAGTAAAAGTTTATTAAATGCTGAAACTAGATATTTTCATTTAGAGAAATTGATACTAGCCCTAGTTATGGCATCAACAAAACTTAGACATTATGAACCTAGAATAATGTGCTTAGGAAACCCGAGATGTCAGGTAGGATGGCCAAATGGTCAGTAAAATTAAGTGCCTTTGATCTAGTATATGAACCTAGAAACGCCATAAAGTCTCAGGCTTTAGCTGACTTTGTGGCTGATTTAAGTAGTGATATTCAAAATGAAGTAGACCTAGAAGTACAATAGCTAGGAGAAAATTTAGAATCCTGGACGCTATATACTGATGGTGCATCTAATGTAAGAGGTGTAGGTTTGGGTATACTACTAAAATCGCCACAGGGGGACATATTACCCCAGGCTATTAGATGTGAGTTTCCTGCCACTGATAACGAAGCAGAATACGAAGCTTTAAATGCAGGATTAGAATTGGCTAAGAGAATGAATATCAAGAGTTTACAAGTATTTGTCGATTCCTTGTTAATCACTAATCATTTTAATGGATCTTATGCAGTAAAAGGTGAAAAATTAGCTGAATATCTTGAAATTGTCAAAAAATTAGCCGGATATTTCGATGTTTTTACACTTGAACAGGTACCAAGAGAGGATAATGCTGAAGCTGATGCCTTGGCAAATCTGGGATCATCAGTCAGGATACCAAAAGGGACCCAAATACCAATATTACATATCCTATATCCTGCGGCGGATCCTCAGGATAAGGAAGTAGTGAGTGTTCAGGATCCTGGTGCTGAGTATCCTGAAGAGGATCCTGAATCCTGGACGGCTCCAATCATAAGATATCTCAAGGAAGGACACATCCCAAAGGATGAGAATCCTAAGGCCTTTAGGATGAAGGTATCACGATTCACTATTATAAATAATGTTTTATATAAGAAATCTCTTACAGGTCCATATCTGAGGTGCTTGGTGTTTTGGTCAAAAATTACCGAAGCAATTAAGTGATGAAATTAGTTAAGTGAGGTAGTGTGCTAGAAATGTGTGTTGAAAATATTCAAGTAAAGTTGTTTCCAAAAACAGGTTCAGGATACGGCTCAGGATATAGAGCTGTATCTATGATCAAACAATGAGCGAAAAAGTGAAAGGATGACACAGGATGTACGAGGAAAGCCCTTGATCAATCTAGATCGCCGGCACAAAACCTCGGGAGCTGACAATCGCAGCTGCCTAGTGCTTCTATTACTTCAAATATCAGGATACAGTGCAGGATGTGATGCGGATCAACTAGGTGTTACAAGACAATTCGAGTACAAGTGTTTATGTGTAGTGATTGCTAGCAGCTAGAGTATGAATTGTGTGAATGAAAAGTGAGTGCCTTAACTTGATCCGATCCATCTATTTATAGTAAAAGAAATTTAACAAACTAGCCTATTAAACTGAGATTCGGCGGATATTCCCCATTCGAACGTTGTAGACCTGGTCTTTCGCGTTCAACGTCTCCATTCCAACTGATTTTCCCGAGTCTCCAGGGGAAGAAGTCTTCTTGAACGTTGGCGACTTGTAACTCGTAATCTGCACGTGATTAATTCACTTAATACCAGGATATCGCAACAGGATGTTACCAATATCCTGATCCGGTATCCCGATCACGAGTAAACAATAAAAAGTAGAATATTAGTCAGGATATATATGCTCAAAAAATGACCCCTAACAATTGTCCCCAAATATATCTGTTGGTATACCAGTCCAACGGATATATTTTAAAATATTATCTCGTAAACCGAGGCAATAAAAATGAAACGACGGTCAAGATAGCAACATGTAACTTCCCACGTGGTTTTCACTTGATGGATATCTATCATGCCCCTATATCTTCTCTCTTTTTGTTTGAAAACCAGATATCATCGACAGAGTCTCCAGGTAATTCCTTACTCCTTCTTCAATCTCTTTACCTTATTCACAATGGCCACTAGAGCTCTTTCCCAAACCGGCGAATTTTCGGAGACCTTTACCCAGCAAAATCTTCTTAAAAATCCCGAGAAGGAGATCTGTGCTTTTGACAACACGGATATTTCCGCACTGAGGGCCTCCGACGCTTTTCCCGATGACACAATTTTCAGGCCATTTGACCGATCAATTTGGTCAAATGTTTCTTCTTCCGAATGGGTTTGTTTTCCAGCATACCCTTTCTCGTTAGGTCTCCGATACCCATTTCATTAGTTCATGATGCAGTTTTTTCGAACCACCGGTATTTCTTTCGCCCAAACAATGCCCATGCTTTGGACGGTACTTATCGTGCTCAACCAAATCAAACATCTTCATCAACCTGACCTCTACATCGAGGATATCCCAATTGCTTACCGTCTCCGGTCACACGGCTCTAGCCGATTCTTGCTCTTTTCAACTTCCAATAGACCCCTCATCCTTAAAGCCACCAAAAACGAAGATGGATGGCAACGTAAATTCTTTTTCGTCAAGCGAGATTCCATCTATGAGGGTGCTAGCCTTCCGGTGGAATGGTTAACCACAGGTAGGGTTTAGGGCTTCAGGCATATCCATAGAAATTTTCATGCTTTTGTCTTGTACTAATATTTTCTCATTTGGTCTTTTTCGAAGTGAATTTTAAGGAATTAGCTCCCCCTACTGCAGAATCTGGAAAAATGATCAAAGCAATTTACCAGCTACCAGAAGGTGATAGGAGTTTTTCCACACACCTCCTAAGTTCCAGCCAATACTCATCATCCGAGATGTCTGGTAAGAGTTACTTCACAAACGATTGGTTAGCGAAATATAATGAAGAATAAATAAGGATATAGGACTTCCCTTCTTATGCAGCACCAACCAAGATCCTTGAAGTTTTCGATCTTGATGAGCTAGATAGCTATTCTGATCATATCCAAGTCAAGAAGGAGCCTAGCCCCAAAGCTTCAGCCACGTCCAAGCCCAGCAGCTCCAAAGCCATCGTCATTCCTGTTTTGGTCAAAAATCAAGCAAAGATAATGCAACCAAATCTTTATGTGTGAGGTGTGATGCTTGAATCAATGAACAATGCTTAGGATAACAATCAAATGTAATGAACAAATGACACAAGGATTTATACGAGGAAAAAGCCCTTGATCAAGAGTTGATCTCCGGCATAAAAAACCTTGGGTGATTGATGCGTGTTAGGTGTTATATATATTAGATATATATTTTAAGCCCTTTTTACACTTTTAGCCAAGTTTTAAATTTATAAAACACGATATTTACTAACACTAAACACACATATGGGCAAGTGCACACATCGTGGACGTAGTATAGTGTTGGTAAGATACCGAGGTAGTCCAAGGACACAAGAGCTTTTAGTACTGTTTTATCCTCAACGTCTAATCAAATCAAAATGTTAGAAAAAGATTTTTAAACTAAGAAAATAAAACTATCTAAAATGCTGAAAATAAAATAAAAATAAAAACAAATAGACAAGATAAATCACTTGGATCCGACTCTTGTGTTAGTGTAACCTTTGATTATTTTCGCACTTTTGCACTTGTTTAAGAGATTATCTTAGTTATTGTAGAAGGCCCCTCTTTTGAAGGTGACGTTACCCTCAACCTAGTAGTTTGAGTCAGCAAGGATACAATCCTAAAGGGTCGGATTATTGAAAGATAATTAATTAAGTTATTAATTCATAATGTGGTAGGCCCCTCTTTTGAAGGCGACGTTACCCTCAGCTAAGTAGTCTAATTCAGCAGGGATACAGTCCTAAGTAGCTGGGTTAATGTTTTAATAGTAGTTTAACTTATGAGGGGATCAAAGAGTTTGGACCCCCGCCATCCAATACCTTTGGGTATTGAAGGAGGTCCTACTAAGTTTGAGCCAGGTCCTTTGCATGATCTATACACTAAACAATGGCAAGACTCTTACCAAACCGTTCCCTTAACCCCCGACCAGGTAGCCAACATACCTCCATATAGACCGTGGATATATGAATGGTGAAAATCTTTTATTTTGTATAGACAGTAAAATAATGCCAAGACACCACGGACAAACGATAAGGAAGAATCACCTTCAACATAAGAAACTAGTAATTAAAGTCATTAATACAAAACCAATTGAAAAGTGCAAAAGATTAAAAATAAAAAGTATTACACTAAACACTTGTCTTCACCAAGTGATGTAAGAGACTTAGGCAAACATAGCCTTTGATTGTCAACAACTCTTACGATCAATCTTGGATCCCGAGACGACTCACACACTCTATGATGGACAATGGATGATGGTGGTGGATGATGGTGGTGGATGATGGTGTTATGGTGGTGGTGGGTGGTGGGTGAAGTGTGAGAGAGGTGGTGTGCCAAGGGATGAGTTGAAATGGCTCCAAACACTCCTATTTATAGGCTGAACAGAAGCTCGGGCACGGCCCCGTGCCTGCTGGGCACGGCCCCGTGTCCATCCTTGTCTCTCTCTTCATTAATTGTAATTCGCAATTACAATAAGTGCGCCTGCAGGAAGTTGACCACGCCCCCGTGTCCGCTGGGCAGTAGAAGCTTCTAAAGGTTTGTCTTTTCTGCTGCTATTTGGGCACGGCCCCGTGCTCGCTGAGCACGGGGAGTGTTCAGTCTTCTGTTTTCTTAGTTTTGCTTGGGAAGATGCTGTCGAGGGGTCGGGCATTCCACTTTTGTTCCTTTTCTTGTATTTATGTTAGATTTAGCTGTCTTTTTGCTTCTTTTGCTAATTTGAGCTCATTTAATCCTGAAAATACAAAAGGAAGACAAAAGCATACTTTTTCCAACATTAGTACTAAAAAAAGGTTAGTTTTATGCCACAATTAATATAATTTATATGTTGCATTTTGTGCATATCAAATACCCCCACACTTGAATCTTTGCTTGTCCTCAAGCAAAACTCTTTCTAATGTGGCTTTATTCACTCCCAAATGGAATGGGTAGAAGATAAGGTTTTTGGGCTTGTCATAGAGTGTCGGTATTTCCAAGATTCTTTATTGAGGTTTTATTTTTATTTATTTACAATCCTATTCGGCATGATTTATTAAGAATGTTTCTTAAGAAAAATTACTTATTAGGGCATAACATACCTTTAAAATCTTATTTATATACAAGTTCACATACCTCGCGGGGGATCACTCAACACTCGGCCGAAGGTGTATTTTTAGTGAATCACTCGAGAGCGGCATGGAACTTACTCCTACCATAAGCTTGCCAAGCAATCAATCCTCCTCCTTTTTAACTATATACCTTTGTAAATATCAAGAGGACTTTATGGGTGAAGGGTTAGGCTTGGGCTAAAGGCGGGTGGTTGGGTTAGTGGTTAGTAAAAAGGGTGAAAGGCGTAACAAACGTCGGTTTGAAAGACTTTTAATTTATTTTATTTTATTTTATTTTATTTTATTTTTTTTCATAATTTTATTTTATTTTGATGAATTGTTCAAACAAAGTTATTTTTGATAAACCTTGTTTGTTTGTTTGGTTTCATCAAGATAAAATAATAATTATTTATTTATTTATTTTTTTTTTGGAAGTCATAAAAGAACCGAACGTTGTTTACTAAAAAAAGGGTTAAAAATAAAAAGGGTTTAGGTGGGTAAAAAGGGTTGTTTTGGGTTAAGAAATGAAAAGGTTTAGGCTCAAAGGGGTTAACCAGGGGGATTTTGGGTAGGCGGTAAAAAAATGAAAAATAATGGTGTAGAATGAAAAAGGGTTAGTCCTAATGCCTCCGTCATTTACTTACTCGGGTTTAAGTTGGTAAGGACCGGGAATGTATTGTTGTCGCAAGTTCTAGAGTCGTACGAACCAAGCGGCTATTCACACAAGAAACGAAAAATGAGCATTTAGTGTAAAGATATATATTTGTATGCTCGTTAAAGGCTCAAAACTCACTTTTGTGGGAAAAGGGTTTTTTAACTAAGTTTGTCATGCCTTTTCATAATTTTCTTATGTTGGTTCTTTTTATCACGACGCTATCGGTTGTAAACTTGTAAAAATATAACCTTGTTAAGACTTGAATTCCCAACTTAAACTTAGACAAGTAAAAAAATGAATTTTTTTTGGAAAAAATTTGGGGTGATTAGCGGTTCCAATAGAGTTTTATGTAAGGCTTGTTATTAGGACTTGCAAAATTCAAGGTTTTAGCATCCCCCCACACTTAAATTACACATTGTCCTCAATGTGTCCCAAAAATAAGTTTTTAGGTTGATTGAAGGTGTAAAATGGTGTTAAAAGCAAAATTTTATGTTACTGGCAGTCTGGACACGGCCCCCTGGCGACCGGGCACGGCCCCGTGTTCAGGTGGCAGTAACAAAAATTAAAGAAAAGAAACAGAAGCCTGGGCACGGGGGCGTGTTCAGTGAACACAGCCCCGTGTCCAGTTACCTGAACTGGGCGAATTGCTGCAGACTGTGCAGCACGGGGCCGTGTTGGGTGAGCACGGCCCGTGCTGAGCCTACTGTAATGGAGAGATCTTTGTCGGATTGCTCTGTTTGAGTGCATGGGGCGATGTTTCTGGTTTCCCTTGTTATCCTTCACCATCCAGAGTGTGTTTTATTTATTATAACATCATCCAAACCTTAAAACCATCATTTCATTAAAAATCATAGAGAGAATTACATAGTCCTAGAATACTAGTAAGTTAGATAAATAAGCACAAGAAGCTTAAACCAAGGAGTTCTAGCCTACAAGTTATTTTAATTAGCAAAATTTCCAAGAAAGTATTAGTCTCGGTTGAATGCGGCTTCATAGAACTCCTTCCTCAGGGCATGGAATCCTCATATGTTGGCGAGCCACTCCTCTATCTCCCTTGGGAGGAGGAAGGAGGGCTCGTTGGCATTGGTTTGAGAAGGTGCGACTTCCACCGGGACTTCTTGTAGATTTTCGAGAGGAGGCTCCGCTGGAATGTCATCCCATCCGGTAGGCTTGTTTACTCCTAGTGCTAGGTTCCAATCCTCTTGAGGGAGGATGGGTTCCAAGGGAGGTGTTACAAGAATATTTAACCTCTGGTGCAAGAGGTTAATCTCTTGAAAACTATTTTCCAGCCCCACCGTAAGATAGTTTATACGGTCTATTAGGACCTCCTCTACCGAAGTCATTCCATCGAGAGCTTCCCGTAGTGCCATGACGTAGTGTACAAGGGTAGCTTCAATGGAAGGCCTTCTCCCACTTCTACTGTTTCTTGAATGTGCTGACGATGTTCCACTGTTTTTACTTGACATTCTACGAAAACAGTTTATTTTTATGAAACAATACCTTGGACACGACCCCGTGCTCAACGAGCACGGCCCCGTGTTCATCTTTCTGCAGAATTTTGTAACAAGAAATCTTGAAGTTTTAAGTTATTCCTCTAACTTATGAAGCCTGTTTGAGCAATATTAACTTAAAACAATGTTGTTCAACTAATTTTTAACAAGATTTCTTGAACAAAACTCATTAATCCCTTCATCAAAGCTTGAAACCTTAAGCTTTAATGGAGGTTTTTGGAGAAAGATGAAGAAGGAAATGGATAAAAGAGGAAAGGACAAGATGGTTGTTGGAACCTTCTTTTAGAACATACCTAGGATGGTAGAAGAGAAGATCCCTTCAAATCTCTGTCCCTAGATGGTCCAAATGTGCAGAATTCTTGGCTGCATTTATAGAAAACGACAGCGTGCTGGACATGGCCCTGTGTCGACTGGACACGGCCCCGTGTGCAGACAGAATCCTGACACAGTTTGTCCGTATTCTGACGTAAAAGTCAGAAGGGAATCTTTTTGGTGGACACGGGGGCGTGTTGGCTGGACACGGCCCCGTATCGAGGGGCTGATTATGAAGTTTGTCTATTTCTAAGGAACTTACCCGGATCGGGTGGTTCCTTATTGTATGGAACAACCCCAAAGTGCCTAAGATACCTCAGTTGATCTAAGCTAAGACGAGAACGCAAGAGGTTGTCGGTGAGGGTGATTCCTATGCTATATTTAGGTGGACAAGTCCAACCCTTTTCCGGGCTCTCGTTAAAGAAGGTGTATGCCGAATCGCTTAGGTCTATGTATGCATCGAACAAAGTCGATGGAGAGTCCTTCACGGCACAATCGGCACAGGGACGACTATCGTCCAAGTCTTCGCTAGAATTGAAGGTATTTTCGGGAGCAACGAGGTTGTTTGAATGCGATTCCAACACTTCTTCTTGGTCATTGTCTTGAGATGAATTTAGGAAATCCATCCTAAGTTCTTTTAACCAACTAAGAATCAGATCTTCTAGTTGAAATAGTTCATCAAGAAGCATTTCCCCTAAAATATCTGGTTGGGCGCCTTCGAGGGAGAGATAAGGATTATTTTTACTTTCGCCCCTCTTAAGGATACAGGGAAACGATGGGTCTATATAGTGGGGCTTATAATTTAGAAAATAACATTCTAATTCTTTATGTCCGCCTCCACATAATTGACACCACGTACCATAAGAGTGCCCAAAGTAAAAAAGATCATTATCACTCATTTTTGTGTCAGAATTTACCAACCGTCGGGATCTTACGGTTCTATTTTCAGTAACTGAATCTTGGGCACGGGGGCGTGTTGAGTGGGCACGGCCCCGTGTTCAGCTTACTGTCTGACTTAAAACAGGATTGCCAGTTCCAAAGATTGGCACGGGGCGTGTTTAGTGGGCACGGCCCGTGCTGAGTTCTGCAGAAGTTGAAAAATTAAGAAAATCCTAAAAAATAAAAAGAAAATAAAAAAATGATTAGGCCGTTGATTCCTAACTTTCTTAAAATCCTTGTGTCCCCGGCAACGGCGCCAAAAACTTGATGCGTGTTAGGTGTTATATATATTAGATATATATTTTAAGCCCTTTTTACACTTTTGGCCAAGTTTTAAATTTATAAAACACGGTATTTACTAACACTAAACACACATATGGGCAAGTGCACCCATCGTGGACGTAGTATAGTGTTGGTAAGATACCGAGGTCGTCCAAGGACACAAGAGCTTTTAGTACCGGTTTATCCTCAACGTCTAATCAAATCAAAATGTTAGAAAAAAGATTTTTAAACAAAGAAAATAAAACTATCTAAAATGCTGAAAATAAAATAAAAATAAAAACAGATAGACAAGATGAATCACTTGGATCCGACTCGTGTGTTAGTGTAACTTTTGATTATTTTCGCACTTTTGCACTTGTCTAAGAGATTATCTTAGTTATTGTAGTAGACCCCTCTTTTGAAGGCGACGTTACCTTCAACCCAGTAGTTTGAGTCAGCAAGGATACAATCCTAAAGGGTCGGATTATTGAAAGATAATTAATTAAGTTATTAATGCATAATGTGGTAGGCCCCTCTTTTGAAGGCGACGTTACCCTCAGCTAAGTAGTCTGAGTCAGCAGGGATACAGTCCTAAGTAGCTGGGTTAAAGTTTTAATAGTAGTTTAACTTTAGAGGGGATCAAAGAGCTTGGACCCCCGCCATCCAATACCTTTGGGTATTGAAGGAGGTCCTACTAAATTTGACCCAGGTCCTTTGCAGGATCTATACACTGAACAATGGCAAGACTCTTACCAAACTGTTCCCTTAACCCCCGACCAGGTAGCCATCATACCTCCATATAGACCGTGGAGATATGAATGGTGAAAATCTTTTATTTTATATAGACAGTAAAATAATGCCAAGACACCACGGACAAACGATAAGGAAGAATCACCTTCAACATAAGAAACTAGTAAATAAAGTCATTAATACAAAACCAATTAAAAAGTGCAAAAGATTAAAAATAAAAAGTATTATACTAAACACTTGTCTTCACCAAGTGATGTAAGAGACTTAGGCAAACATGGCCTTTGATTGTCAAGAACTCTTACATCAATCTTGGATCCCGAGACGACTCACACACTCTATGATGGACAATGGATGATGGTGGTGGATGATGGTGTTATGGTGGTGGTGGGTGGTGGGTGAAGTGTGAGAGAGGTGGTGTGCCAAGGGATGAGTTGAAATGGCTCCAAACACTCCTATTTATAGGCTGAACAGAAGCTCGGGCACGGCCCCGTGCCCAGTGCTGGGCATGTCCCCGTGTCCATCCTTGTCTCTCTCTTCATTAATTGTAATTCGCAATTACAATAAATGCGCCTGCAGCAAGTTGACCACGCCCCCGTGTCCGCTGGGCACGGCCCCGTGGTGGGCAGTAGAAGCTTCTAAAGGTTTGTCTTTTCTGCTGCTACTTGGGCACGGCCCCGTGCACGCTGAGCACGGGGCGTGTTCAGTCTTCTGTTTTCTTAGTTTTGCTTGGGAAGATGATGTCGAGGGGTCGGGCATTCCACTTTTGTTCCTTTTCTTGTATTTATGTTAGATTTAGCTGTCTTTTTGCTTCTTTTGCTAATTTGAGCTCATTTAATCCTGAAAATACAAAAGGAAGACAAAAGCACACTTTTTCCAACATTAGTACTAAAAAAGGGTTAGTTTTATGCCACAATTGATATAATTTATATGTTGCATTTTGTGCATATCAGTGATGGAAACTACCGATCACTAACTTAGATTAACCCAAATGTATGTTACAACTTCGGATGATAGCGAGCTAGTTACAACGATCACTAGAATGAAATGTGTAAAAATGATGTGTAATCGCCGAGCAGAGTGTTGTAAACTGATGAGAGCAGTACGAGTGTGTGTTTGTAGCCAAAAATAGCCAAGTGTTCTAATCTAGCTCGCTATCCCCTTTTAAATTTAGTAAATATCTAAGATAACTAACTATCCGCAATTCGTGCACTCTCCCCACGATCTCCATAACGTTCACCATGGTCAAGCACGTGCGGAATAAAAGAGAATATGCTCCAGGAATATCGCCATGACCAAGTCCAAGCACGTACTCCTGCAAAACAATTCCATATTAAAAGCAGAAAATCGTTAGTGTAAGGATCACTATGAGGATCCTGGATCCTGATCCTATAATACTCTCCGAGGATCCTGATCTCAAACACAATTAAGGATCCTTAAACCCGACAGCAATTGAGGATCACTGATCATAGGAAAATCCTTTCCTAACAATTGCCCCCAAAATATAAGGAGTAAAAATGTAAATAAACGAGTTATATTTTCTCGTTCTTATCCGTAACAAACCAACGGATAACTAGCCGTTGTAGTCGGACTAGCCATTACCAACCTGACGTCACTGAAGTGACTACCCTGCAAGATCATTATTATAAATTGAAGTTAGGGATAGGGATCTATTTGCATTTAAATTCAAGAGAGACTCCCTTTAAATCCACATTCGAAGATCAGGCAGGTATCTTTCTTTCTCTTCTCTCTTTACGTTTTCTTTTTCTGTTCATCTTCTTCTTTACCATCATGACCAAGATGATGCTAAGATCCTCACCGGCTAAGGATCACCAAAAAGACAGTCTTCCCAAGAGCCAAGGGATCATCGAAGACTCTATGAAGGAACGATGCTGCTTCACTAATCCACAGATAGACAGAATTCGCCATTGTTTTCCGGCGAGTACCATTTTCAAAGCTTTCGATCCCACCATTCTGAGCGATTTCGTATCTGAAACCTGGATAGCTTTCCCGATCACCCCATTCACAATAGGATACACGTATCCTTTCCCTGAATTCACCCAGTCTTTCTTCTCTCTCACCGGCATCTCCTACATCCAAGTGATGCCAATGATGTGGAGGGTCTTGAGTACCCTTGAAAGGATCATTGAGCATGAAGGCATTGATCTGGGAATGTCGGAGTTGGCAGAGATGTACAACCTTGTGAGCCACGGATCCCATCGATATTTATTCAAACACAAACCCTTTGAAGAACACCCCATCCTCAAAACCACTAAGAATGACACCAACTGGAAAAGGCGGTTCTTCTTTGTCAGGAGGGATACCATCCCAAACGGAAAGGATTTACCAAGGAAGTGGACCACCCATGGTAGGATAGAGGATCCTTAGAAGGATCATCGGATAACCTTGTTTCTGATGAGGATCACTAACATGCTTTTGTTTCTTTTGTGCAGCTATCTCTGTTGCGCACATTATCCCATCACCTGCCACCAAGGAGACACTTGCTGCTTTTCGAAAACTTGATCCTGCAATAAGATCATTTCAAGCAAATACCCAGGATTCTCAAGAGGTATCCTCAGGTTCTGTAACAATGTCAAGTAAGTATCCTGCTTTTTGCACAATTAAATATTCAAATAAATAGTTAAATAGAAATGAAATAAGGATACTTATCTGTTTTGGGTGTGTAGGTGCTGGAAAGTCATCAAAGACTGCTTCTTGTTTTAGCGTCACTGACCTCGATACCGTCCGATCCAGAAAGAAGAAGTCTGCTGCTAGCCCTTCCGTCACAATCCCCAAGGCAACCACTTCGAAGGGAAGAGGTGGAAAGAAAAGGAAGGCTGCCAGTGCCCTTGAATGCATTCCTCTGATCCAGCATCAGTTCGAGGAATATGTTGCTAAGGTAAGAATAGCTGATCCTTAAATATGATTCTTGTACATGATCCTGCCATACTGAGGGTAGGGGATCCTGAATTGTATCCTTTCTTTTGCAGAAATTTGCTGAAATCCGAGACTATGTTGGGAGCATTGAAGAGATTGAAGAAAAATACTCGGACCTCCAATAAGTAGCGTTGCTCAAGGATCATAAGATTGCCTCCCTTGAAAAGGACCTCAATGAAGTAAAAACTCAGGCGGTTGCAACTCATATCAATGCTGACTATGAGAAGCACGAGATCATGGAGGATGCTAAAGTCTCCGCTGCCATTGCCATGTACAAAACCAAGTTGCAGATGGCCCAAGAAGCTCTGGATCCTAATTTTGACAGGAGCAACTGGGACATGGAGGGCTGGAAGGCTAGGCTGGCTGAGTTGGAGGACGAAGAAGAGGCTGATGAGGTTCTGGCAATCGAGGCAACCAACAGTGGCAAGGATCAGGGTGGTGGAGAAGCAGGTGGAGCTTGTGAAGGTGATGCAGCAAAGGTGTAAGCTGCAAGGATGGGCGATTGTTTTGGTCAAAAATCAGATGAGGATAATGCAACCAAACTCTTTATTACGGGGTATGATGCTTGAATTGAGGAACAACGATAAGGATCACTTAAATGTAAATTGCACAAGTGACACAAAGATTGGTACGAGGAAAAAGCCCTTGATCAACGAATGATCTCCGGCATAAAAAACCTCGGGTGATGGAAACTACCGATCACCAACTTCAAATTAATCTATAATTGTTTACAACTTCGGATAATAGCGAGCTAGGTACAAGGATCACTATAGTGTAAAGTGCAGAAAACGTGTAAAATTGCTAAGTGTTTTGCTGTATGCTCAATAGTGTTGTTGTACGAGTGTGTGTAGCCAAAATTAGCCAAGTGTTTCTAAAGCTAGCTCGCTACCCCTTTTAAAAATAGAAGTTAACTATGCTAACTAACTATCTGCAATTCGTGCCATGCTCCCACGTTCTCCACAACGTCCATTTTTAGTCAAACAGGTGCGAAATAACCGTGGAATATTCCTTAGTAACGTTGCCAAGACCAAGTCCAACTTGTTACTCCTGCAAAACAATACGAAATTCAAAGTAAACAATCGTTAGAATAAGGATCCTTAGGGTGATCCATGATCCTGATCCTGAAGCACTTCTGAGGATCACTATCTGTCACAGAAGTAAGGATCACTAATAGGATAACACATGAGGATCATAGGTCATTAAAAAATCATGCCCTAACAATTGCCCTCAAAATATAAGGAGTAATTATGTAACATATACGAGTTGTATTTTGTTGATCTTATCTGCAACTAACTAACGGATTTATAGTCGTTAATATCGAACTAGCCGTTACCCTTTTGACGTCACCGAAGTGACATGCCTGCAAGATCATGATTATAAATAAGAGATAGAGATAGGGATCGATTAGCATTTAAACTCAAGAGAACTCCCTTTATATTCGTATTGGAAGATCAACCAGGTAATCCTCTTTCCTTCTTCTTTTCCTTTCTCTTACTCTGTTTTTCTTTCTTCACCACCGTCAAATATGATGCTCCGAAATTCTCCTGCCAAGGATCTCAAGAAGAACAGCCCTCTCAAAGGTCAAGGAATCATGAAAGATTCCATAAAGGAATGCTGTTGTTTTTCTGATCCTCAGATCGATAGGATCCGCTATTGCTTCCCTGCAGATACCGTATTTAAACCCTTCGATCCCACTGCCCTGAGCGATCACATTTCTGAAACATGGGTTGCCTTCCCTGTTACTCCGTTCACCATAGGATACACCTATCATTTCCCAGCCTTTACCCAGTCCTTCTTCTCTCTTACTGGCATCTCTTATATCCAAGCCATGCCGATGATCTGGAGGGTTTTGTATACCCTTGAAAGGATCATTGAGCAGGAGGGGATTGACCTAGGAATGTCAGAGCTGGGCGAGATGTATGATCTCACTACCTTTGGATCCCACCGATACTTCTTCAAACGTAGACCTGGTGAAGAACACCCAATCTTTAAAGCCACCAAGAACGACACCAACTGGAAACGACGTTTCTTCTTTGTCAGAAGAGATACTGTCCCCAACGGAGAGGATCTACCGAGAAAATGGGCCACCCATGGTAGGATAGAGGATCCTGCGAAGGATCACCAGACAGTCTCCTTTTGTATGAGGATCACTAACACCCTTTTGTTTTTTGTTATGCAGCTGTTACCGTCTCACACCTCAAACTGTCTCCTACTGCCAAAGAGAGGCTTGCTGCCTTTAGAAGACTCAATCCTAAAATAAGATCATTCAAGACAACCACCCAGGATTCACAAGAGGTATCCTCAGGTTCTGTCACGATGTCAAGTAAGTATCCTGTTTAAAAATTCAAATAAACAGTTAAATATAAGTAGGATAAGGATACTTGTCTTGTTTTGTTTGTGCAGGTGCTGGAAAATCCTCAAAGTCTGCCTCCAAATTCAGTGTCACTGATCTCGCCAATGTCAGATCCTCCAAGAAGAAGACTCCTGCTAGCCCAACTGCTTGAATCCCCAAGGCACCTTCCAAGGGAAGGGGAGGCAAGAAAAGAAAAGCCTCTAAAGCTGAGGATCTGCAAGGTCTGCCCTTGATCCGCCAACAATTCCTTGAGTACTTCAATGAGGTAAGGATCACCGTCCCTGCTTGTATATCCTGCTTGTTTATCCTGCTTGTTTGAGGATCACCTGGTCTTGAACTATCCTTTATCCTCTTTGTAGAAATTTGCTGAGATTGAGGATTACGTGGGCAACGTTGAGGATCAGGATAGGAAGATTGCTGACCTCCAACAGGTTGCACTGCTTAAGGACCTCAAGATTGCCGACCTCCAGAAGGATCTCCAGGACGCCAAAAACGAGACGGCTAAGGTGTTGATCAATGCTGACTATGAAAAGCATGAGATCACCGAGGATGCCAAAGTCTCTGTCGCCATAGCGATGTACAAGACCAAACTGCAGATGGCCTTGGAAGCTCAGGATCCTGATTTTGACAGGAGCAACTGGGATGTGGAAGGCTGGAAGGCAAGGCTGGCTGAGCTGGATGATGAGGAGGAGGCTGAAGAGATCTTGACGATCGAGGCTGGAAGCAGTGGCAAGGATCATGGGGGTGAAGCAAGTGGAGCTGGTGGTGGTGATGCAGCGAAGGTTTAGGCTGCGTGATTGGGCAATGATGGACATTTCTAGACATAGCCGGAGCCCAATTTTTTTGTTTTTGATGGTAGTTTGTTGAACAATTGTCAGTTTGTACTTTGAACAATAGTTTTAGGGTTAAGGATCCAGGATCCTTTAGACAATAGGTAGGATTACAAATGGTAGAGGGATCCTCTATTTGGGGGATGAAGCCATTGTGATCCTGCCGCCTCCTATTTCCTGCATGCTAAGACCGCACAAACAATGGACACCCGTTGCCAACCCATGTGGACGGGCCACGTTTTGCTGGTAGAAACGTGGGTTGGCAATTTTGACAACTTTTGGTGGTTTAATCTTTGTTAATAAAATAACTATAATCTTTTTTGGCTTATCTTGCGTTGTTATCCTTGTTTGTCTTTTTAATTTTCAATTGTCTTGATGTATACTTGTCTAAATAAGAAATCTTGGATAAGTTAGATTGAAAATATTTAGGATATAATCTAGGATCAAATATCCTATAGTTGAAAAATCCCAAAAAGTAGTATATTTTAAGGATCACAAGTTTAGTTGTCAAATTACAAGGGTTATTCAAATAAACAATGAACAAAATTAAAATAGTTAAGGATCATACCTGAGGATCCAAGTTAGGATCCTAACCCTTAATACCATAACCAGGATAACTATAAGACAAGCCTTAGAGAGAAGTAAGGATCAAGGATCCTTAGTTGTTTAACTTCAAAGACCTGAAATAGAGCATAACTTGGGACTGAGCCAATATAAGATAAAAGTTATCAACTGGGGACAAGCCCAAGGATAACTGGGGACAAGCCCAAGGATAGCTGGGGACAAGCCCAAGGATAACTGGGGACAAGCCCAAGGATCGTTTGTAAACTGGAGTATGGCCCTAACTAGCGACTATCCAAACTTAGTGACATGAAAATGCCAAAACCTTAGCTAACGTGAAAACGTTAGAAACCTTAGGAACGGATGCATGGTACGTATACCATTATACGTAGGATCCTAGGTATAGCCAGTACAATGGAATTATCAGCCCCTAAAGCGAGTACTGGTCCCACTGCCATGAACTATACCAGGATCATCATGCGCTACAGGCGGAACTGGGGTCAAGCCCAAATAACTGGGGTCAAACCCAATTGACTGGTTGCTTCTGTGGATAACCAACATTTTGCTAAGGATACCTGAACTTTCAAAACTCAGAATCACGTGAGAAGCGGATAAAGGATGCAGGATCCTTATCCATAGGTGAGAAAGTAAGGGAATGAAATAGTTCAAAAATAGGGTGTTTACCACAGTAAGGATCATCGGTGCTTTAAGGATCCTTCAAGGATACCCATAATGTAAGGATCATTTGTGTCACACCCTGGCCGCGTATAACGTGCAACCGCGGCGGAAACGCCGGGGAGTGTTGTGGACAGAATTAATTGTTTCATAACCATGGCATACAAAGTTGTATTTTATTTATAAACAAGAGTGTTATATTGTCTTAAACAGAAAAAACAAAGAGTTCAAAACATAAATAAACTAGTCTATCTTCATTTTTATTCTCTAAGGCACAGGTCCGCCCTAGTGTCATGATCATCATCCTATGGAATAGCTCCTGAAAACACATGTGAAAGTAGGTACGTCAGCATAAACATGCCTGTGAGATACATAGGTTTTGTGAAAATGGGATTCATGACTTGAGTTTAAAGAAATGTTTAATAACAGTCAGTCATGAACCTTGTAATTTGTCTTGCTTTGTAAACCATTTGAAAAACGATAATATCAGATGATATGTATAGATAAGTGTAAGGTTAAACGAGTAACCAAGTAAAATGAGTTGAATAAGATAAGTTGTTTGTAAAAAAATAATGTCTTGTGAAGAGTATGTTATTTGTGTAAAATGTAATGTGTCTAAACTGAAATGACTTAGATAACGCTACGATATGTAATATTATACAAGCATTTATATATAGGAAGTACCAGCGGCGTATCCACCATGTTTGTATCATATTACATACGCCACGTTACTCCAACCATTTACCCAAACCAACCACCATGTAAATTGTTCATGTATAAATCAATTGTCAAGTGTTATTGTGTAAACCATGTCGAAATGTCTATGTTCAATGTAAACCACCAAGTATGTATATCACTGTCAAAATGTTTATGTTTAATGTAGATAATGTAATGTGTACCCAAAATATATCTTGTATGGTAAGCGAGATGTATCAACTCAACCATATGTAAAATGCACAAAACAAGGTGTTGAAGTAAAACATGGTTTAAATCAACGTTATGTTTTGTGGAACAATGCATGCTCTATTGATATAAACATTTGTGCGGTATTGTAAAATATGCATACATCCAAGCCTTGAGACTGTGGCGATAAACCCTTAAACAAATTAAAGGTTATCTAAGTTATGTATATCGAATTCGGTCATTCCTTCCAATCCAAACAAACCCAGGATTTCAGGAACGGGAGTTGTCAATTCCGATGGTACCACTACCTACTAACGAACAGCGTAGCTAATGTTAATGAATGTATTGTTCCATGTTAAACAAACCAAATGTCATAACAAAATGAAGGCATGTGATGTAAACAATTGTACTAAGTATGCACACAATGGGCATAAATAGCATGAAATGTAATGTGAACCAATGTACTAAGTACGCACACAATGGGCATATATAGCATGAAATGTAATTTAAAGCAATGTACTAAGTACGCACACAATGGGCATACATAGCATGAAATGTAATGTAAAACAATGTATTAAGTACGCACACAATGGGCATACATAGCATGAAATGTAATGTAAAACAATGTACTAAGTACGCACACAATGGGCATACCTAGCATGAAATGTAATGAAATCATGTACTACAATGTACTAACGAACATAGCAGGCATATGATGTGAAAACATGGAAAACATGAAAGTAACAAGTAGGCACATGTGTTTCACCCCAAAATAGTTTGGAAAACAGTAAAAGAGGGGTTCAATGTACTCACCTGAGATTGCTTTGTAGTTCTTGTATAATGACCAAATAATGCTAGAGATCACGGAATATCAAACGACACCTAATAGGTAGCTATATTAATATACCGGACCAAAATCGGAAGGATCGGATAGCATGCGGGTTCATAAACCAAACGAGTATGGAAACTCGTGTAATATGGTTTAACAAAGCCTACATACTAAAATGAAACCTAACCTAAGTGCTTACGGCCCATTACGACCCGTTTAGATAGCTTATGCTACCTTAACGTGTCGTTCACGTAGAACGCGTTTGGAACGCCTAACATCGTGGCCATAGGTATAACCTCGGAAGGTTATAGCTATGGTCACCTAATGTGTTTGGTCGGATCCTAATGATCGACCAAATGGGTCGGGTTCGAAAGTATAAGCGATAATTTAGATCGCTTACCTTACGACCCTATATAAGCACTTTACTAAAAGTGACGAGCTAAGCATGTTAGAACATGCTTAACTAAGTTTAGAAGACAGGTTTGGCATCAAAACAAACGGCTTTGATGCTCACGAGTAGTTTGGTTACAAAATACACAAGAATACATATTTTGGCCGAAACTACGACTCGTCACTGAGCCTAGATAACGTGGTAATCAGTAGGTATAGTCACTACGGACTATAACCATCGTGATCACGTTCACGTTATGAAGTTCCAATGAACTTCGTGTTGACCATAGGCTGGTCAAAGCAGAAAGTCAACAAAATGTTGACTTTCGGACTCGAAAAGCGAATAAAAGAACGAAAGAACACTTACGAAGGGTCCCCGAATGCTAATCTAGATCAAAATGGCTCAGGTATGAAACAAAGGTTCCAACTTAGAGCTTTTGATCAGATTTTTGTGGGTTTTACTCAAAAGGGGGGGGGGTATTTATAGGAAAAGTAAAGCCGTTAGGATCGTTTCTTGAATATCGTGCCACGATCTCATGCGTACACTTGTCACAAAGTTGTGGTGGCTTAATGTGACCCTTAGCTCCTGAGACGGTGAAAGGGCATTGTGTAACACCCCCCCAAAATTCCACCTGCGGAAACCCCGCGAGGCGTGTTACGCATCAGAGTTCGAGCCACCAATTACATTGAACCAAAGGTAAATACTTAAATAAAACTTGTCATTAATTACTGAAATAACATGTCAACATGATTTCAATTCCCAAAATGTTGTGTAGCGGAAGCATATATATATCGTTTAGCAAATGTTTCATAATAATACTTAAAACCAATGTATCAAATGTAAGTTAATCCAAGAGCCTCGATCCATGACCACTCCAGCACTCCCAGATAGCAAGTCCATGTTCCAAACGTTAATGACCTACAAGCATGCAAACAAGTGTGTCAGACTACACTGGTGAGTTCAAGGTGTTGCTTACGTGTGAAGTTACAAGATATTAGTTAAATCAACTCATTGTTTGGTTCAGATGACATTGTTACTTGATTACTGTACCGTATGCAGCGTCAATGATGGGAATGCCTAACCCCAATGCCCATAACCAGGCACTGGTCAAAGTCAAGGTATCAAACAACCTTGACAAGCTGTAGGAGGTCTTATATCCGCGTTGTATTCACATGTTGTCCCAGTAATTAGTTCACGCCCGTCCTTACGGCCCGGTGTGAGGGTGCCAAACCTAATAGCGCTATCAACTAATTACCCCATTGCCTTACAGGCAATCCGGTAGATGATTTGTGACAACTCGAACTTTAGACCTACTTTGATGTAACGTTACGTGCTTACGAGAACTGAATTATATGTTGGATTTAATGAATGCTATGTTATGAATGTGCATTATGTGTGTATGTATGCTAATGGCCCGATTGCACAACACCACTCGTCCACACAAGCCTTTGGGCTTTACACTTGCTTGCGGATCACTAGGGAAGCCCAAGTGGGTTCGGCCCACTTCCCCTAACCGAATAACACTAATGGAGTTGTAACTATTCCCTACTTTTTACAAAACACACATCACACACAAGAACCTTTCTCTCTCTCGTTGCGTGGAGACCGACGGCACAAGAACCAACTCCCCATTCGGATCACATCCCTTTACTTGTAACCGGTTAGTATGTTGATTATGTTAGTATGATGATTATTGTTTGATGATGTTTGATATGCGTATTATATAGCCTAGCATGTTTGATCTAGGGTTCGTGATTAGCATGATTGATTATGAAACCGGTATTGTATGTGATGTTGTTAACAACCGAGAATCCTTGTTCGCATGATCTCTTGTGATTATAGTTAATAGTGTTTGTAAATCGGCTTTCATGTATTAATTTTATGGTTGTTGATGATGAGATAATCGGGTACTAGTTCACAGGATTTGGATGTTTGTTTATATAAAAACCAGGTGATAGAATGGCTAGATGATTGGTATGAATGTTGTATGGTTCTTGATGAATTGTTTAAGTGTTGTTCATGTTGTTGTTCATACGGATTTAGTACTAGAAATCCTGTTTGATCGATAATTGCTTGAAAGAGAAACTGTTAATTGACGGTGGTTAATTTGGAAACTGATAGTGATAATTGATTTGCATAAATGTTGTAACCGATCTGCTTGAAATCAGGAAAATTGTTACACACTTGGTTGCGACACAGATTGCGAGTCGAGACCTTATGATCCCGACTCGAGACCACAACAGCATGAACCGAAACCACGGTTGCGAGTCCCGTTGCGACTCGTAACCAGACCATGACAAGCCGAGATCACCATTGCGACTCGTAATCTCCTGCTGTGACTCGTAATCTCCTGTTGCGACTCGAGATCGCCGGTTGCGACTCGAGACCAGTTATGCACATACACTGTTTTGGGCCTACACTGTCACGGGCCCAATTATTCTGGGCCAAACCTTTTGGACTTATGCAATTGACTGCTAATTGGACTGGTATGCGTTTTATTTGAGCCATGTATGCCATTGGACTTTTATTGGGCCAGATTATTATTGGGCTGATGTTAGTATCCAGGTTAAATGGATTACTTGTCTGCTACGTGTTGTCATGAATTATACGTGCCAGTAACATGTTAACTTGTATGAAACCAACATATACTATCTAAGTCAAAACCTGACTTGTATTATAACCATGATAGGACGTGGTTGACCATTTACTAGCTTACCTGTACTCTTTGTGTATCTGCCGAGCAAACGAAGGTGAGTTCACACAGCCAAGGCATGGGATTCCCGGGTTGGGAATTGGGTTGGATATGTTGATATTGAAAGAGTTACTCGTACTTACGCATTCACTAGACTATAGACCATCGTCCTCAGGATAGTCAGGACACGTTACGTAAAGCCTACGTAACCCAGTAATTACCAGTTGTCTCCCGGGTCGGGAGGACACGTTACGTAAAGCCTACGTAACCCAATACCTTCTACTGTCTTCCGGGTCGGAAGGACACGCTGCGTAAAGCCTACGTAGCCCCCACGCGTACCACTGTCCTCGGGGAAGGGCACGTCACGTAAAGCCTACGTGACCCAGTACGTATTCCTGTTCTCGGTTTATGAAGAACACATGGTTGCACTAGTCTAGTAAGTACCATAATGGGAATCCCCCATTGTTAAGGATAAATGTGAGAATCCCTCACCAATAGTATATACTTGTATGGGAAGCCCCCACTAGATGAACGTACGCATTATTAAAACGAACTTACTTTCTGTGAACTCGCTCAACTAGTTTGTTGATTATTTGCTGCATGCCTTGCAGGACCTTAGGTACTTTATGGAGCTTGCACAAGGAGGAGCGGGTCGTTGTGGACAAGGATTCTTGAATGCTTACTAAACACTTATGATATTTCATACGTTAACACTTATGATTGGGTTTTACTTAAATGCTTCCGCTACATATACAATGTTTGGTTTTGAACATCAATTATATCTATGGTTATTATTAAATGCTATGTTTGATATAATTGGTGGCTTGATCCTGGTCATGTCACGCTCCCAAGCGGAAGTACTCCGCAGGTGGATTTTGGGGGTGTGACAGATTGGTATCAGAGCCATTGGTTATAGAGAACTTGGTTTTAATATGGGAAAATGTTTTTATTAAAACCGGACTATAACCAGAACAGTGCTCTCAACGATCCACAACGACGCTTCGCTCCACGTGCAAGACTCGACATCCTAGGTAATAAGGTTTATGTTTATTGCCTGTTTGCTAGAACTGCTTAGAACTTTGCTCGCATTACACTTAGATACACATGACTTATTTCATGAGAACACCTACGTGCTTACACTTTTCTGTCATCGCCCTACTCGCGGAACACTCTCATTTACGTTACTTTTACTATGAAGATCATGTCTGGAAGAATTAACATGACACAAGCCCAGCTAGAGGCTCTCGTCCAAGCTCAAGTTGCTGCGGCACTTGCAGCTGCTCAAGCAGGTAGTATATCCTGTAGTCATAACTTACGCTAGGATCTTTAGATCCTACACTCCTAAACTAGCCCTTGTATTTAAACTTTGCCCTATTCGTACACAATAGGTCAACCAGCGCAGCAAGTGTGCACCTTTAAGAACTTCATGGACTGTTGTCCAAGTACCTTCAGCGGCACAGAGGGGGCAGTGGGACTCCTCCACTGGTTCGAAAAGCTAGAATCAGTATTCGAAATGTGCGAGTGCCCTGAGGCTCGCAAAGTCAAGTATGCAACTGGCACCTTGGAAGGAATCGCGCTAACCTGGTGGAATGCGCAGGTGCAAATTCTGGGGTTGGCAGCTGCTAACGCCACACCCTAGAACGATTTTAAGGAACTTATCAAGAGGGAGTATTGTACACGTGAAGATATTCACAAGTTGGAAGACGAGCTGTATAATTTGAAAATGGTTGGATCAGAGATCGAAGCGTATACTAAACGGTCGAATGAGCTGGCCGTACTGTGCCCAACCATGGTGGACCCTCCATACAAGCGCATTGAGATGTATCTCAAGGGATTGGCGCCAGAGATCCAGAGCCATGTTACCTCGGCTAATCTCGACAACATCCAGGATATTCAGCGTCTCGCTCATCGTATCACCGACCAGGCAGTGGATCAGAATAAACTGCCTAAGCGTGTCAGCGCTACTGCTACAGTCACTCCTTCAGCTACTCTCGCTACTACTGGTGACAGCAAAAGAAAATGGGATGGAGATTCTAGTAAAGGTTCAGCATTCGTTCAGTCTCAAGCTCAGCAACAGAAGACTGACCACTACCAGAGTCCCAGTCAGCAATCCTCTGGTGGTCATAGACGGGGAAGATATCAGGGATTTCACCCCAAGTGTCACAATTGCAACAGACACCATAGCGGCCCATGCAGCAAGGGTCGTTGTCAAAGGTGTCTTAAGATGGGTCACGAGGCTAAAGACTGTAGGAGCCCTCGTCCTGCAAATCAGAACCAGCAACCACAACAACCAGCTCCACAGAACCAGCAGCAGCAGCCACAGCGTGGAAACCGGGGTTGTTTCCAGTGTGGGGCTGAAGGTCACTTCAAGCGTGATTGCCCTCAATTGAACCAGAATCGCAACAACAATAACCAGGGCAACGGGAACAACAACGGTGGGAACAACAACACCAATGGCAACGAGGCTAGGGGACGCGCTTTTGTGCTAGGTCGAGGCGACGCAGTGAACGATCCCAACGTAGTTATGGGTAAGTTTCTCCTCGACAATATTTACGTTACTGTTTTGTTTGATTCGGGTGCAGATACAAGCTATATGTCTGTGAAAATGTGTCAACTGCTAAAACGTGCACCAACACTTTTACCCACCAAACATGTAGTAGAGTTAGCTAACGGTAAAAGTCTAGAAGCCACGCACGTAGTTCAGGGTTGTAATCTTATCCTAGCTGGTCAAGCTTTCTCTGTCGATCTCATTCCTATAGTTTTGGGTAGCTTCGACGTCGTCATAGGGATGGATTGGTTATCCCAACATCAGGCAGAGATCTTATGCAGCGAGAAGATAATTCGTATTCCACGTTCTGGTCAAGAACCTCTCGAAGTTCAAGGCGACAAGAGTGGTGCAGTGGTTGGCATCATCTCTTTCTTGAAGGCTCAGAAGTGCCTGCGGAAGGGTCACACCGCAATCTTGGCACTCGTTACAGACGCATCAGCAAAGGAAAAGAAATTGGAGGATATTCCAATTGTACGTGACTACCCTCAGGTGTTTCCTGAAGACTTACCTGGCTTACCGCCTCATCGTCAGGTCGAATTTCAAATCGAGCTCGCTCCAGGAGCAGCACCCATAGCTCGCGCACCATACCGTCTAGCTCCATCAGAATTGGAAGAATTGTCAAAACAGCTGCAAGAGCTCTTGGAAAAGGGTTTCATACATCCAAGCTCTTCGCCTTGGGGAGCTCCAGTACTATTTGTGAGAAAGAAAGACGGTACGTTCAGGATGTGCATCGACTACCGTGAACTCAACAAGGTGACGGTGAAGAACCGTTATCCTCTACCGCGCATCGATGACTTATTCGACCAGTTGCAAGGGTCGTGTTACTATTCGAAGATAGACTTGAGGTCTGGTTATCATCAGCTGAGAGTCCGGGAGGAGGACGTCTCCAAAACTGCCTTCAGAACTCGATACGCCCATTACGAGTTTCTTGTCATGCCGTTCGGGTTAACGAACGCGCCTGCCGTATTTATGGATCTTATGAACAGGGTGTGCAAACCCTACCTTGACAAGTTCGTCATAGTATTTATCGACGACATTCTGATCTACTCCAAGAGTCAGGAGGAGCACGAGCAGCACCTACGCCTTATTTTGGAACTTCTTCGAAAGGAACAGCTGTACGCTAAGTTTTCAAAATGCGACTTCTGGCTTCGTGAAGTCCACTTCTTAGGCCATGTGGTAAACAGGGATGGGATCCATGTTGATCCATCCAAGGTAGACTCGATCAGGAACTGGCCTGCACCACGAACGCCGACAGAAATACGCCAATTCTTAGGATTGGCAGGTTACTACAGACGGTTTATTAAAGACTTTTCAAAGATTGCTCAGCCGCTTACACTACTGACACAGAAGGGTGTCGTTTATCGCTGGGGAGAACCCCAGGAGACTGCTTTTCAGCACCTAAAGGATAGGCTTTGCAGTGCACCTATCCTCTCCCTGCCAGAGGGCACAGATGACGTCGTGGTTTATTGATGCATCCATTCGGGGACTTGGATGTGTGTTAATGCAGCGCGACAAGGTTATTGCTTACGCTTCACGTCAACTCAAGATTCATGAACGGAACTACACGACGCACGATTTAGAGCTGGGAGCCGTTGTTTTCGCGCTTAAGATATGGCGACACTACCTGTACGGTACCAGATGCGCGATATACACCGATCACAGGAGTCTCGAGCATATCCTTAAGCAGAAGGATTTGAACATGCGTCAACGAAGATGGGTTGAACTACTGAACGATTACGAATGCGCTATCAAGTACCATCCAGGCAAGGCCAATGTTGTGGCTGACGCCCTCAGTCGGAAAGACACTTTACCTCGGCGCGTGCGAGCGCTACAGCTTACGATTCAGTCTAGCCTTCCTGCACAGATACGAGATGCTCAGGTAGAAGCATTAAAACCCGAAAACGTCAAGGCTGAAGCCTTACGCGGCTCACGACAACGATTAGAACAGAAGGCAGACGGCGCCTACTATGTAACGGGGCGTATTTGGGTTCCACTTTATGGCGGTCTACGCGAACTTGTGATGGACGAAGCACACAAGTCTCGCTACTCGGTACATCCAGGGTCGGACAAAATGTACCATGACATCAGCACTATTTATTGGTGGCCTAGTATGAAGGCCCACATCGCTACGTATGTTGGAAAATGCCTGACCTGTGCAAGGGTCAAGGTTGAATATCAGAAACCAGCTGGTCTACTCCAGCAGCCTAAGATACCTCAATGGAAATGGGAAGAAATTTCCATGGATTTCGTTACGGGCTTACCTAGATCCCAGCGTGGGAATGATACCATATGGGTGATCGTGGACCGACTCACCAAGTCTGCACACTTCCTACCTATAAAGGAAACGGATAAGTTCTCCACTCTCGCAGACATCTATCTTAAAGAAGTTGTTTCGAGGCACGGGGTGCCCACATCCATCATTTCGGATCGCGATGCACGATTCACGTCAGAGTTATGGCAAGCGATGCATAAATCCTTCGGCTCACGATTAGATATGAGCACAGCATATCATCCTCAGACGGATGGGCAGTCTTAGCGAACGATCCAAACTCTTGAAGACATGCTTAGGGCATGCGTTATAGACTTCGGCAACGGCTGGGAAAAGCACCTCCCTTTGGTGGAGTTCTCGTATAATAATAGTTATCACACCAGCATTCAAGCCGCTCCATTCGAGGCATTGTACGGGCGTAAATGCCGGTCACCCCTCTGTTGGGCAGAGGTGGGGGATAGTCAGATTACGGGTCCAGAAATTGTAGTGGACGCCACGGAAAAGATCGCACGGATACGACAACGCATGGCGGCAGCACGCGACCGTCAGAAAGCCTACGCCGACAAGCATAGAAAGCCTTTGGAATTTCAGGTCGGGGACCGGGCTTTATTAAAAGTTTCACCCTGGAAGGGTGTAGTACGTTTTGGCAAACGGGGCAAACTAAATCCGCGATACGTCGGACCATTCGAAATCATAGAAAAGGTTGGCAAAGTAGCATACAAGCTAAACCTACCAGCTGAACTCGGGGCGGTTCACAATGTCTTTCATGTATCGAACTTAAAGAAGTGCCTATCAGATGAAACCCTCATCATTCCTTTTAAGGAACTCACTATCGACGAGCGGTTGCAGTTCGTCGAGGAACCAGTTGAAATCACGGACTGGGATGTAAAGGTCCTCAAAAACAAGAGAATCCCTCTTGTTCGAGTTCGTTGGAACTCCAAACGTGGTCCAGAGTACACCTGGGAACGCGAAGACAGGATGACAGAAAAGTACCCCCAGTTATTCGGAACCAATGCAACCACTACTGAGACTGAAGCTACTACTTCGGAATTTCGGGACGAAATTCCAGATCAACGGGGGGAGGATGTGACACCCCAGGAAAACCAGTGAACTATGTTACTTACCTAGCTTCCTCAGTGAGTGCATACCAAATTTCGGGACGAAATTTCTTTTTAGTTGGGGATAATGTGACAACTCAAACTTTAGACCTACTTTGATGTAACGTTACGTGCTTACGAGAACTGAATTATATGTTGGATTTAATGAATGCTATGTTATGAATGTGCATTATGTGTGTATGTATGCTAATGGCCCGATTGCACAACACCACTCGTCCACACAAGCCTTTGGGCTTTACACTTGCTTGCGGATCACTAGGGAAGCCCAAGTGGGTTCGGCCCACTTCCCCTAACCGAATAACACTAATGGAGTTGTAACTATTCCCCACTTTTTACAAAACACACATCACACACAAGAACCTTTCTCTCTCTCGTTGCGTGGAGACCGACGGCACAAGAACCAACTCCCCATTCGGATCACATCCCTTTACTTGTAACCGGTTAGTATGTTGATTATGTTAGTATGATGATTATTGTTTGATGATGTTTGATATGCGTATTATATAGCCTAGCATGTTTGATCTAGGGTTCGTGATTAGCATGATTGATTATGAAACCGGTATTGTATGTGATGTTGTTAACAACCGAGAATCCTTGTTCGCATGATCTCTTGTGATTATAGTTAATAGTGTTTGTAAATCGGCTTTCATGTATTAATTTTATGGTTGTTGATGATGAGATAATCGGGTACTAGTTCACAGGATTTGGATGTTTGTTTATATAAAAACCGGGTGATAGAATGGCTAGATGATTGGTATGAATGTTGTATGGTTCTTGATGAATTGTTTAAGTGTTGTTCATGTTGTTGTTCATACGGTTTTAGTACTAGAAATCCTGTTTGATCGATAATTGCTTGAAAGAGAAACTGTTAATTGACGGTGGTTAATTTGGAAACTAATAGTGATAATTGATTTGCATAAATGTTGTAACCGATCTGCTTGAAATCAGGAAAATTGTTACACACTTGGTTGCGACACAGATTGCGAGTCGAGACCTTATGATCCCGACTCGAGACCACAACAGCATGAACCGAAACCACGGTTGCGAGTCCCGTTGCGACTCGTAACCAGACCATGACAAGCCGAGATCACCATTGCGACTCGTAATCTCCTGCTGTGACTCGTAATCTCCTGTTGCGACTCGAGATCGCCGGTTGCGACTCGAGACCAGTTATGCACATACACTGTTTTGGGCCTACACTGTCACGGGCCCAATCATTCTGGGCCAAACCTTTTGGACTTATGCAATTGACTGCTAATTGGACTGGTATGCGTTTTATTTGAGCCATGTATGCCATTGGACTTTTATTGGGCCAGATTATTATTGGGCTGATGTTAGTATCCAGGTTAAATGGATTACTTGTCTGCTACGTGTTGTCATGAATTATACGTGCCAGTAACATGTTAACTTGTATGAAACCAACATATACTATCTAAGTCAAAACCTGACTTGTATTATAACCATGATAGGACGTGGTTGACCATTTACTAGCTTACCTGTACTCTTTGTGTATCTGCCGAGCAAACCAAGGTGAGTTCACACAGCCAAGGCATGGGATTCCCGGGTTGGGAATTGGGTTGGATATGTTGATATTGAAAGAGTTACTCGTACTTACGCATTCACTAGACTATAGACCATCGTCCTCAGGATAGTCAGGACACGTTACGTAAAGCCTACGTAACCCAGTAATTACCAGTTGTCTCCCGGGTCGGGAGGACACGTTACGTAAAGCCTACGTAACCCAATACCTTCTACTGTCTTCCGGGTCGGAAGGACACGCTGCGTAAAGCCTACGTAGCCCCCACGCGTACCACTGTCCTCGGGGAAGGGCACGTCACGTAAAGCCTACGTGACCCAGTACGTATTCCTGTTCTCGGTTTATGAAGAACACATGGTTGCACTAGTCTAGTAAGTACCATAATGGGAATCCCCCATTGTTAAGGATAAATGTGAGAATCCCTCACCAATAGTATATACTTGTATGGGAAGCCCCCACTAGATGAACGTACGCATTATTAAAACGAACTTACTTTCTGTGAACTCGCTCAACTAGTTTGTTGATTATTTGCTGCATGCCTTGCAGGACCTTAGGTACTTTATGGAGCTTGCACAAGGAGGAGCGGGTCGTTGTGGACAAGGATTCTTGAATGCTTACTAAACACTTATGATATTTCATACGTTAACACTTATGATTGGGTTTTACTTAAATGCTTCCGCTACATATACAATGTTTGGTTTTGAACATCAATTATATCTATGGTTATTATTAAATGCTATGTTTGATATAATTGGTGGCTTGATCCTGGTCATGTCACGCTCCCAAGCGGAAGTACTCCGCAGGTGGATTTTGGGGGTGTGACAGATTGGTATCAGAGCCATTGGTTATAGAGAACTTGGTTTTAATATGGGAAAATGTTTTTATTAAAACCGGACTATAACCAGAACAGTGCTCTCAACGATCCACAACGACGCTTCGCTCCACGTGCAAGACTCGACATCCTAGGTAATAAGGTTTATGTTTATTGCCTGTTTGCTAGAACTGCTTAGAACTTTGCTCGCATTACACTTAGATACACATGACTTATTTCATGAGAACACCTACGTGCTTACACTTTTCTGTCATCGCCCTACTCGCGGAACACTCTCATTTACGTTACTTTTACTATGAAGATCATGTCTGGAAGAATTAACATGACACAAGCCCAGCTAGAGGCTCTCGTCCAAGCTCAAGTTGCTGCGGCACTTGCAGCTGCTCAAGCAGGTAGTATATCCTGTAGTCATAACTTACGCTAGGATCTTTAGATCCTACACTCCTAAACTAGCCCTTGTATTTAAACTTTGCCCTATTCGTACACAATAGGTCAACCAGCGCAGCAAGTGTGCACCTTTAAGAACTTCATGGACTGTTGTCCAAGTACCTTCAGCGGCACAGAGGGGGCAGTGGGACTCCTCCACTGGTTCGAAAAGCTAGAATCAGTATTCGAAATGTGCGAGTGCCCTGAGGCTCGCAAAGTCAAGTATGCAACTGGCACCTTGGAAGGAATCGCGCTAACCTGGTGGAATGCGCAGGTGCAAATTCTGGGGTTGGCAGCTGCTAACGCCACACCCTAGAACGATTTTAAGGAACTTATCAAGAGGGAGTATTGTACACGTGAAGATATTCACAAGTTGGAAGACGAGCTGTATAATTTGAAAATGGTTGGATCAGAGATCGAAGCGTATACTAAACGGTCGAATGAGCTGGCCGTACTGTGCCCAACCATGGTGGACCCTCCATACAAGCGCATTGAGATGTATCTCAAGGGATTGGCGCCAGAGATCCAGAGCCATGTTACCTCGGCTAATCTCGACAACATCCAGGATATTCAGCGTCTCGCTCATCGTATCACCGACCAGGCAGTGGATCAGAATAAACTGCCTAAGCGTGTCAGCGCTACTGCTACAGTCACTCCTTCAGCTACTCTCGCTACTACTGGTGACAGCAAAAGAAAATGGGATGGAGATTCTAGTAAAGGTTCAGCATTCGTTCAGTCTCAAGCTCAGCAACAGAAGACTGACCACTACCAGAGTCCCAGTCAGCAATCCTCTGGTGGTCATAGACGGGGAAGATATCAGGGATTTCACCCCAAGTGTCACAATTGCAACAGACACCATAGCGGCCCATGCAGCAAGGGTCGTTGTCAAAGGTGTCTTAAGATGGGTCACGAGGCTAAAGACTGTAGGAGCCCTCGTCCTGCAAATCAGAACCAGCAACCACAACAACCAGCTCCACAGAACCAGCAGCAGCAGCCACAGCGTGGAAACCGGGGTTGTTTCCAGTGTGGGGCTGAAGGTCACTTCAAGCGTGATTGCCCTCAATTGAACCAGAATCGCAACAACAATAACCAGGGCAACGGGAACAACAACGGTGGGAACAACAACACCAATGGCAACGAGGCTAGGGGACGCGCTTTTGTGCTAGGTCGAGGCGACGCAGTGAACGATCCCAACGTAGTTATGGGTAAGTTTCTCCTCGACAATATTTACGTTACTGTTTTGTTTGATTCGGGTGCAGATACAAGCTATATGTCTGTGAAAATGTGTCAACTGCTAAAACGTGCACCAACACTTTTACCCACCAAACATGTAGTAGAGTTAGCTAATGGTAAAAGTCTAGAAGCCACGCACGTAGTTCAGGGTTGTAATCTTATCCTAGCTGGTCAAGCTTTCTCTGTCGATCTCATTCCTATAGTTTTGGGTAGCTTCGACGTCGTCATAGGGATGGATTGGTTATCCCAACATCAGGCAGAGATCTTATGCAGCGAGAAGATAATTCGTATTCCACGTTCTGGTCAAGAACCTCTCGAAGTTCAAGGCGACAAGAGTGGTGCAGTGGTTGGCATCATCTCTTTCTTGAAGGCTCAGAAGTGCCTGCGGAAGGGTCACACCGCAATCTTGGCACTCGTTACAGACGCATCAGCAAAGGAAAAGAAATTGGAGGATATTCCAATTGTACGTGACTACCCTCAGGTGTTTCCTGAAGACTTACCTGGCTTACCGCCTCATCGTCAGGTCGAATTTCAAATCGAGCTCGCTCCAGGAGCAGCACCCATAGCTCGCGCACCATACCGTCTAGCTCCATCAGAATTGGAAGAATTGTCAAAACAGCTGCAAGAGCTCTTGGAAAAGGGTTTCATACGTCCAAGCTCTTCGCCTTGGGGAGCTCCAGTACTATTTGTGAGAAAGAAAGACGGTACGTTCAGGATGTGCATCGACTACCGTGAACTCAACAAGGTGACGGTGAAGAACCGTTATCCTCTACCGCGCATCGATGACTTATTCGACCAGTTGCAAGGGTCGTGTTACTATTCGAAGATAGACTTGAGGTCTGGTTATCATCAGCTGAGAGTCCGGGAGGAGGACGTCTCCAAAACTGCCTTCAGAACTCGATACGGCCATTACGAGTTTCTTGTCATGCCGTTCGGGTTAACGAACGCGCCTGCCGTATTTATGGATCTTATGAACAGGGTGTGCAAACCCTACCTTGACAAGTTCGTCATAGTATTTATCGACGACATTCTGATCTACTCCAAGAGTCAGGAGGAGCACGAGCAGCACCTACGCCTTATTTTGGAACTTCTTCGAAAGGAACAGCTGTACGCTAAGTTTTCAAAATGCGACTTCTGGCTTCGTGAAGTCCACTTCTTAGGCCATGTGGTAAACAGGGATGGGATCCATGTTGATCTATCCAAGGTAGACTCGATCAGGAACTGGCCTGCACCACGAACGCCGACAGAAATACGCCAATTCTTTGGATTGGCAGGTTACTACAGACGGTTTATTAAAGACTTTTCAAAGATTGCCCAGCCGCTTACACTACTGACACAGAAGGGTGTCGTTTATCGCTGGGGAGAACCCCAGGAGACTGCTTTTCAGCACCTAAAGGATAGGCTTTGCAGTGCACCTATCCTCTCCCTGCCAAAGGGCACAGATGACTTCGTGGTTTATTGTGATGCATCCATTCGGGGACTTGGATGTGTGTTAATGCAGCGCGACAAGGTTATTGCTTACGCTTCACGTCAACTCAAGATTCATGAACGGAACTACACGACGCACGATTTAGAGCTGGGAGCCGTTGTTTCGCGCTTAAGATATGGCGACACTACCTGTACGGTACCAGATGCACGATATACACCGATCACAGGAGTCTCGAGCATATCCTTAAGCAGAAGGATTTGAACATGCGTCAACGAAGATGGGTTGAACTACTGAACGATTACGAATGCGCTATCAAGTACCATCGAGGCAAGGCCAATGTTGTGGCTGACGCCCTCAGTCGGAAAGACACTTTACCTCGGCGCGTGCGAGCGCTACAGCTTACGATTCAGTCTAGCCTTCCTGCACAGATACGAGATGCTCAGGTAGAAGCATTAAAACCCGAAAACGTCAAGGCTGAAGCCTTACGCGGCTCACGACAACGATTAGAACAGAAGGCCGACGGCGCCTACTATGTAACGGGGCGTATTTGGGTTCCACTTTATGGCGGTCTACGCGAACTTGTGATGGACGAAGCACACAAGTCTCGCTACTCGGTACATCCAGGGTCGGACAAAATGTACCATGACATCAGCACTACTTATTGGTGGCCTAGTATGAAGGCCCACATCGCTACGTATGTTGGAAAATGCCTGACCTGTGCAAGGGTCAAGGTTGAATATCAGAAACCAGCTGGTCTACTCCAGCAGCCTAAGATACCTCAATGGAAATGGGAAGAAATTTCCATGGATTTCGTTACGGGCTTACCTAGATCCCAGCGTGGGAATGATACCATATGGGTGATCGTGGACCGACTCACCAAGTCTGCACACTTCCTACATATAAAGGAAACGGATAAGTTCTCCACTCTCGCAGACATCTATCTTAAAGAAGTTGTTTCGAGGCACGGGGTGCCCACATCCATCATTTCGGATCGCGATGCACGATTCACGTCAGAGTTATGGCAAGCGATGCATAAATCCTTCGGCTCACAATTAGATATGAGCACAGCATATCATCCTCAGACGGATGGGCAGTCTGAGCGAACGATCCAAACTCTTGAAGACATGCTTAGGGCATGCGTAATAGACTTCGGCAACGGCTGGGAAAAGCACCTCCCTTTGGTGGAGTTCTCGTATAATAATAGTTATCACACCAGCATTCAAGCCGCTCCATTCGAGGCATTGTACGGGCGTAAATGCCGGTCACCCCTCTGTTGGGCAGAGGTGGGGGATAGTCAGATTACGGGTCCAGAAATTGTAGTGGACGCCACGGAAAAGATCGCACGGATACGACAACGCATGGCGGCAGCACGCGACCGTCAGAAAGCCTACGCCGACAAGCGTAGAAAGCCTTTGGAATTTCAGGTCGGGGACCGGGTTTTATTAAAAGTTTCACCCTGGAAGGGTGTAGTACGTTTTGGCAAACGGGGCAAACTAAATCCGCGATACGTCGGACCATTCGAAATCATAGAAAAGATTGGCAAAGTAGCATACAAGCTAAACCTACCAGCTGAACTCGGGGCGGTTCACAATGTCTTTCATGTATCGAACTTAAAGAAGTGCCTATCAGATGAAACCCTCATCATTCCTTTTAAGGAACTCACTATCGACGAGCGGTTGCAGTTCGTCGTGGAACCAGTTGAAATCACGGACCGGGATGTAAAGGTCCTCAAAAACAAGAGAATCCCTCTTGTTCGAGTTCGTTGGAACTCCAAACGTGGTCCAGAGTACACCTGGGAACGCGAAGACAGGATGACAGAAAAGTACCCCCAGTTATTCGGAACCAATGCAACCACTACTGAGACTGAAGCTACTACTTCGGAATTTCGGGACGAAATTCCAGATCAACGGGGGGAGGATGTGACACCCCAGGAAAACCAGTGAACTATGTTACTTACCTAGCTTCCTCAGTGAGTGCATACCAAATTTCGGGACGAAATTTCTTTTTAGTTGGGGATAATGTGACAACTCGAACTTTAGACCTACTTTGATGTAACGTTACGTGCTTACGAGAACTGAATTATATGTTGGATTTAATGAATGCTATGTTATGAATGTGCATTATGTGTGTATGTATGCTAATGGCCCGATTGCACAACACCACTCGTCCACACAAGCCTTTGGGCTTTACACTTGCTTGCGGATCACTAGGGAAGCCCAAGTGGGTTCGGCCCACTTCCCCTAACCGAATAACACTAATGGAGTTGTAACTATTCCCCACTTTTTACAAAACACACATCACACACAAGAACCTTTCTCTCTCTCGTTGCGTGGAGACCGACGGCACAAGAACCAACTCCCCATTCGGATCACATCCCTTTACTTGTAACCGGTTAGTATGTTGATTATGTTAGTATGATGATTATTGTTTGATGATGTTTGATATGCGTATTATATAGCCTAGCATGTTTGATCTAGGGTTCGTGATTAGCATGATTGATTATGAAACCGGTATTGTATGTGATGTTGTTAACAACCGAGAATCCTTGTTCGCATGATCTCTTGTGATTATAGTTAATAGTGTTTGTAAATCGGCTTTCATGTATTAATTTTATGGTTGTTGATGATGAGATAATCGGGTACTAGTTCACAGGATTTGGATGTTTGTTTATATAAAAACCGGGTGATAGAATGGCTAGATGATTGGTATGAATGTTGTATGGTTCTTGATGAATTGTTTAAGTGTTGTTCATGTTGTTGTTCATACGGATTTAGTACTAGAAATCCTGTTTGATCGATAATTGCTTGAAAGAGAAACTGTTAATTGACGGTGGTTAATTTGGAAACTGATAGTGATAATTGATTTGCATAAATGTTGTAACCGATCTGCTTGAAATCAGGAAAATTGCTACACACTTGGTTGCGACACAGATTGCGAGTCGAGACCTTATGATCCAGAATCGAGACCACAACAGCATGAACCGAAACCACGGTTGCGAGTCCCGTTGCGACTCGTAACCAGACCATGATAAGCCGAGATCACCATTGCGACTCGTAATCTCCTGCTGTGACTCGTAATCTCCTGTTGCGACTCGAGATCGCCGGTTGCGACTCGAGACCAGTTATGCACATACACTGTTTTGGGCCTACACTGTCACGGGCCCAATCATTCTGGGCCAAACCTTTTGGACTTATGCAATTGACTGCTAATTGGACTGGTATGCGTTTTATTTGAGCCATGTATGCCATTGGACTTTTATTGGGCCAGATTATTATTGGGCTGATGTTAGTATCCAGGTTAAATGGATTACTTGTCTGCTACGTGTTGTCATGAATTATACGTGCCAGTAACATGTTAACTTGTATGAAACCAACATATACTATCTAAGTCAAAACCTGACTTGTATTATAACCATGATAGGACGTGGTTGACCATTTACTAGCTTACCTGTACTCTTTGTGTATCTGCCGAGCAAACGAAGGTGAGTTCACACAGCCAAGGCATGGGATTCCCGGGTTGGGAATTGGGTTGGATATGTTGATATTGAAAGAGTTACTCGTACTTACGCATTCGCTAGACTATAGACCATCGTCCTCAGGATAGTCAGGACACGTTACGTAAAGCCTACGTAACCCAGTAATTACCAGTTGTCTCCCGGGTCGGGAGGACACGTTACGTAAAGCCTACGTAACTCAATACCTTCTACTGTCTTCCGGGTCGGAAGGACACGCTGCGTAAAGCCTACGTAGCCCCCACGCGTACCACTGTCCTCGGGGAAGGGCACGTCACGTAAAGCCTACGTGACCCAGTACGTATTCCTGTTCTCGGTTTATGAAGAACACATGGTTGCACTAGTCTAGTAAGTACCATAATGGGAATCCCCCATTGTTAAGGATAAATGTGAGAATCCCTCACCAATAGTATATACTTGTATGGGAAGCCCCCACTAGATGAACGTACGCATTATTAAAACGAACTTACTTTCTGTGAACTCGCTCAACTAGTTTGTTGATTATTTGCTGCATGCCTTGCAGGACCTTAGGTACTTTATGGAGCTTGCACAAGGAGGAGCGGGTCGTTGTGGACAAGGATTCTTGAATGCTTACTAAACACTTATGATATTTCATACGTTAACACTTATGATTGGGTTTTACTTAAATGCTTCCGCTACATATACAATGTTTGGTTTTGAACATCAATTATATCTATGGTTATTATTAAATGCTATGTTTGATATAATTGGTGGCTTGATCCTGGTCATGTCACGCTCCCAAGCGGAAGTACTCCGCAGGTGGATTTTGGGGGTGTGACATGATTGTTTCTATGTTCCAGTTGTTTACCCCAAGTTTCCCTTCCAAATGTTTACCAGTTGTCCCAAACCACCGGGACGCATGCTTGAGAAAGTGCAATGAACTCACCTTGGTTTGCTCGGCAGATTATACCAAAGTTACTTGAATTAAGAGTAGTCAATCACGTCCTAACAGGGTTACCGTACAGGTCAGGTTTTGACTCAAGTAATGCACGTATGTTTCACACAAGTTATCACGTTACTAGTACAAACACATAACAGTCAAACAATCCATTCAACTTGTGCGAATAAATAAATCAGCCCAATAATATCCGGCCCAACATGTTGTGCGATCGGCACACCCTTGTGCGATCCACAGCATGTTGTGCGGTCCAATAAGCCCGGCCCAATATAAAAACATTTAGCATACATGTGCGACCCAAAAGCTATCAAGAAAATACAGCTTGTGCGATTTGATTAAACCCAAAGGCAACCGACCCAACATATAAGTAATAGTCAATCTTGTGCGATCCATGTACCTTGTACGATCCGATTGGATTGTGTGCTTGTGTCTTGGGCTTTAAGGTCCAACAGTTTACTATCATTAACATATGTGTGTGTGGCCCAACATCTTGTGCGACCGGCATCATCTTGTGCGATCCACAAGATGTTGTGCGATCGGGCATAGATAAACATAATATGCAACTGGGTTTGTGCGTCCAGCTTGTGCGATCAGATCAGGTCTTGTGCGACCTGATCTTGTGTGATCAACAACTTGTGCGCTTTGGGTCCTTGTGCGATCAAGGACTCTTGTGTGATCAGTTCTAAATATCCGAAATTCATGCCTATTCGGTTACAAGCATTAACCCTGCCAATCAATTACAAGGTTTCCATACTTATCATTTATCAATTAACAAGTTATCAGTTTCCAAACATGATAGATTTCGATCAAACAAGGATTCCAACTTCAATTCTTATGAACCCTAGACTTGAACATAACATGAACATCAATCACAATTATCAACACACAACATATCACAATCGATCACAGGGTGCTCGGTTCTAACTCTAGGCCGTGTAATCCAATTGTATGTACATTATCAATTATGTAAACATGAACCCTATGATCTGATTATCAATAACAATATCCTTCAACCACATAATCAATCATGTTAATCCGAAACCCTAGATCATCATGCAAGTCTATAATAAAACACACATCAAAACATCATCAATGGGTAATCACACTAACCGATTAAGAGTACACAAAGGTGATCCGATCTAGGAGGTTCCACGAGATGGCTCCGGTTCTTCGGGTTACCGTCGCTTTCGAGAGAGAGGATAAAGAGTAGGGTTTTGTGTGTGAAGTGTGTTTTGTAACAAATGAGAAGGTTGCCAACAACACTCTAGGTGTTAATCGTTCAACAAAGGTTGGGCCGAACCCATACTTGGGCTGCCTTAAAAGTTCGGTTACAAGCACTACGGCCCAAAAGGCTTATGCGGTTGATAATGTAAAGAAGTGAGGGTTTGTGCGATTCGGTTCGATTACAAATATACACGCATTCACATGATATAAAACATAACATTCAATTAACATAATTCACGTAAGCACGTAACGTTACAGAAAGTAGGTTCAAATTACGAGTTGTCACAGTATCCCCAACTAAAAAGAAATTTCGTCCCGAAATTTGGTACGCACTCACTGAGAAAGCTAGATAAGTTAAAGCTAGGTAAGTTATATCGTTTGCTGGTTTTCCTGGGGTGTCACATCCTCCCCAACTTGAATGGGAATTTCGTCCCGAAATTCACTAGTTGCATCAACACTGGGTTTGTTAGGTTTTGATTGGTCTTTGGGGAACAAATGTGGATACTTAAGTTTCATCTGGTCCTCGCGTTCCCACGTGAACTCTGGACCACGTCTTGAGTTCCAACGAACTCTCACAATCGGTATACGGCTGTGTTTACGAACTTTAACTTCCCGATCCATAATCTCAATTGGTTCTTCGACAAACTGCAATTTGTCATCTATCTTCAGCTCTTGAAATGGTACAATAAGTGTTTCATCAGCCAAACACTTCTTTAATTGTGATACGTGAAACACATCATGGACATTACCCAACTCAGCGGGTAATTCCAACCTGTAAGCCACCTTTCCAATCCGTTCCAGAATTTTGAATGGCCCTACATAGCGAGGGTTTAGTTTGCCGCGTTTCCCAAAACGCACCACACCCTTCCAGGGTGAGACCTTTAACATAACGCGATCATTAACTTCGAATTCCAACGGTTTACTACGCTTGTCAGCGTAGCTTTTCTGGCGGTCGCGAGCTGCGGCCATACGGTTTCGGATCTGCACAATGCTTTCTGATGCCTCAAGCACAAACTCGGGGCCTGTGATCTGACTATCCCCCACCTCATGCCAACAGAGAGGTGAACGACATTTCCGCCCGTACAGTGCTTCGAACGGAGCTGCCTTAATACTTGAATGGTAGCTGTTGTTGTAGGAGAATTCTATCAACGGTAGGTGTTTCTCCCACCCTTTCCCAAAATCGAGTACGCATGCCCGAAGCATATCTTCGAGCGTTTGGATGGTGCGCTCGCTTTGACCATCCGTCTGCGGGTGATAAGCGGTACTCATGTCGAGTTGGGAACCAAACGATTTATGCATTGACTGCCATAACTCTGAAGTGAAACGCGGATCTTGGTCTGAAATGATAGAAGTAGGCACCCCATGCCTAGAAACCACCTCCTTAAGATACACTGCTGCCAGCTGCGAAAATTTGTCTGTTTCTTTGATTGCCAGGAAATGTGCTGACTTCGTGAGGCGATCAACAATCACCCAAATAGTGTCATTCCCAGCCTGAGTTCTTGGTAGTCCTGTTACGAAATCCATGGCGATCTGTTCCCACTTCCAAGTGGGTATCTCTGGTTGCTGCAGTAGACCTGAGGGCTTTTGATGTTCGGCTTTGACTTTAGCACAAGTCAAACATTTGCTGACGTAGGTTGCTATATGAGCCTTCATGCTGGGCCACCAGTACGTGTTTTTAAGTCATGGTACATCTTATCTGATCCAGGATGTACGGAGTAACGTGACTTATGTGCCTCTTCCATTACAAGTTCCCGTAAGTTGCCAAAGAATGGGACCCAAATGCGTCCAGTTACGTAGTAAGCACCGTCTCCCTTTCGTTCTAGTCGTTGCCTCGAGCTACGTAGAGCTTCAGCTCGAACGTTCTCTGGTTTCAACGCTTCTAACTGAGCGTCTCGTATCTGGGAAGGAAGATTGGACTGGATCGTGAGTTGCAATGCTCGTACACGCCTAGGTGCACTATCCTTTCTGCTGAGGCGTCAGCTACAACGTTCGCCTTGCCCGGATGATACTTGATGGCACATTCATAATCGTTCAATAACTCCACCCATCGTCGTTGTCGCATATTCAACTCTTTCTGGTCGAAGATGTGCTGGAGACTCCTATGGTCGGTGTAGATGGTGCATTTGGTACCGTACAGATAGTGCCTCCAAATCTTCAACGCAAACACCACCGCTTCTCGTGCACCTTTAGCTGACGAGAAGCATAAGCTATCACCTTCTCGCGTTGCATCAACACGCAACCGAGACCCTGGATCGAAGCATCACAATAAACAACAAAATCTTCGGTACCCTCTGGTAACGACAAGATCGGTGCACTGCAAAGTTTCTGTTTTAACAACTGGAAGGCCTCTTCCTGCTTCGTTCCCCAAGAGTACGCCGTGTTCTTCTGTGTCAGTGAGGTGAGAGGTTGCGCGATTTTCGAGAAATCTTTAATGAACCTTCGATAATACCCTGCGAGACCAAGAAATTGTCGCACCTCAGACAGAGTCTTTGGTGCCGCCCAATTCTTAACTGCATCCACCTTCGCAGGGTCCACATGTATCCCTTTCTCGTTAACAACGTGCCCAAGGATATGCACTTCTCGAATCCAAAAGTCGCACTTAGAAAATTTCGCATACAGCTGTTCTCTTCTCAAAAGTTCCAAGATGAGACGTAGGTGACGCTCGTGATCTTCTTTGTTCTTGGAATAGACTAAGATGTCGTCAATAAACACTATAACAAACTCGTCGAGATATGGCTTACATACGCGGTTCATGAGATCCATGAAGACCGCTGGTGCATTGGTTAATCCAAACGGCATGACCAAAAACTCATAGTGTCCGTAGCGTGTTCGAAAAGCCGTCTTGGGAACATCCTCTTCCCTAACCCTTACCTGGTGATACCCCGATCTTAAGTCGATCTTGGAATAGAAACTTGACCCTTGCAACTGGTCAAACAAGTCGTCGATGCGTGGTAACGGATAGCGGTTCTTAATGGTCACCTTGTTGAGCTCTCGATAGTCGATACACATACGGAATGACCCGTCTTTCTTCTTTACGAACAGAACTGGGGCTCCCCAGGGCGACGAACTGGGTCGAATGAAACCCCTATCCAACAACTCCTGTAGTTGATTGGACAACTCCTGTAACTCTCCAGGTGCTAACCGGTAAGGGGCTCGAGCAATCGGAGCCGCTCCCGGCGCAAGATCAATCTGGAATTCTACTTGACGATGAGGAGGTAACCCTGGTAGCTCCTCTGGGAACACATCAGCGAATTCTCGCACCACTGGTAGATCCTCGATCTTACTCTCTTCAGACTGAGCGTTGGTAACTAACGCTAACATTGCAGGATACCCCTTTTTCAGATATTGCTGTGCACGCATGGCCGAGATAATGCCAACCATCGTCCCACTACGATGCCCTTGAACTAGTAATGTCTCCCCATCAGGGAGAGGGATACGCACGATTTTCTCTTTACACAAAATTTCTGCTTGGTGCTTAGACAGCCAATCCATGCCTACTACTATATCAAAACTACCGAGTGTAACGGGAAGGAGGTCAATATCCAACACCTGACCCACGAGATCTAGTTTGCACCCGAAAAGGACATTCGAGGCTTCTATCGTCTTACCATCTGCTAATTCTACTACTTGTTTAACTTCTAAAGGTGTTGGGGTTATCCCTAATCGTTGACTAAACTCTAGGGACACATAACTCCAATCGGCACCCGAATCAAATAATACAGAAGCAATACGATTGTTAACAGGAAACGTACCAGTTACAACGTTGCCGTCATTCCTGGCATCCCCTGCTCCAAGCTGGAACACTCTGCCTCGAGCACCATTTCCCCCATTATTGCCGTTGTTGTTGTTGTTGTTTCCAGCGTTGTTATTATTCGGGCGGTTGTTGTCGTTAGTGTTCTGGTTTAACTGAGGGCAATCCCGCTTAAAGTGACCCTCATCACCACACTGATAGCACCCCTTCCTGAAACCCTGGTTCTGCTAGGGTGGTTGCCCCTGTTGTCTCTGGTTTTGATGGTTCTATTGCTGCTGGTGTTTGGGTTGTGAGGCCCTACAATCCCTGGCCTCATGGCCTGCCTTACCACACCTGTTACACATCCGACTACACGCCCCGAAATGATGATAGCCACACTTGTTACATCGTGGCTTCTTCCCTGCATACGAACCCTGGCTGTGGCCACTTCCCTGGCCTTGATTGACGGAAGACGACTGGCTGATGCTGCGGTTGTTGTTGTTGTCTGGCCTTTTCTGAGTATGACCAGCACTGGATGCTTTGTCGTAGTCGCTCCACTTCCGTTTGTTATCATTAGCAGATGTAGTAGCAGTGGGTGCCGCAGCAGCAGTGGCTGAAATGCGCGGGGGTAACGAATTGCTCTCGACCTCTTGGTCCACAATCTTATGAGTCAGACGAACAATCTGTGTTAAATCATTGAGATGGGCTGCAGTGACCAAGCTCTTCACACGCGGAGGCAACCCTTTGATGAATAACTCAATCCTCCGGGACATAGGCCGGGACAAGTTCGGGCACATGTCGGCCAATTCATACGATCGCTTCACATACGCTTCGACCTCAGATCCAACCATCTTCAGGTCGTAGTACTCGTTTTCCAACTTCTGGACCTCGTCCCGAGGACAATACTCTTCCCGAATCAGCTCTTTAAAGTCATCCCAAGTTGTAGCATTCGCTGCCTCGATGCCCAACAACTGTACTTGGGCGTTCCACCATGTTAGGGCACCATCTGCCAAGGTACCCGCATCATATTTCACCCTGTCCCCAGCGGGACAGTTACAGATAACAAACACAGACTCTGCTTTCTCGAACCACCTTAGAAGTCCCACAGCCCCTTTAGTCCCGGTGAAGGTCTGTGGCTTACAGTCCATAAACATTTTGAACGTACACGCAGGCTGGTTGGGTTGAGGTTGCACTTGTTGACCTAAAGGGTGAAAGGAAGCACATTATAGAAATGAAAAGACGTGTACACGATATAAGAGTAAGGAGTACTTGGTACATTCCGTACCAGCTTGATAGGCTGCTAAAGCCTCAGCCACACGGGTGTTGATTAGCTCAGTTAACTCAGCCTGAGTCATGTTGATGTTGCCACGTCCGTGTCCTCGTCCACTCATGATTCTATAGTTGGAAATGAATCGATTCAGAAATTCGAATCGAGATGGAAGTCAAGTATCATACTGATATTTACGTACTATCAAGTTCACACATAGTAAGGCAGAACCCTTCTCACGCTCGATAAGCCTCACTGGGACTTGCATGCACCCCACGTTATTATTAAGTGTGCACCCATAATAATAAGGCAATTTGCATGCTTATCTCAGTGCCTCTTAGCTTGCGCTCAAAGTTTCCCCGTTCAAACAACACAATAGATGGTATCACAGGTCTATGGTTCACATGAGTCGATGAGTAGTGTCACACTATCAAGTCACTATGGTGTTAAATGTTTCAGTTCATGTATGTTGTGAGTGTGTGACTGCTAAGCAAATAGTGTACAAAGTGAGAGAGACGAACCTTGCAATCTGGAGCTGAGTGTCATGATCGATTTTCGAAGGTGTCCGGTTATAGTCTGGTTTTACAAACGTTTTAAAACCTAGTTCACTATAACCAGTGGCTCTGATACCAACTGTAACACCCCCCCAAAATTCCACCTGCGGAAACCCCGCGAGGCGTGTTACGCATCAGAGTTCGAGCCACCAATCACATTGAACCAAAGGTAAATACTTAAATAAAACTTGTCATTAATTACTGAAATAACATGTCAACATGATTTCAATTCCCAAAATGTTGTGTAGCGGAAACATATAGATATCGTTTAGCAAATGTTTCATAATAATACTTAAAACCAATGTATCAAATGTAAGTTAATCCAAGAGCCTCGATCCATGACCACTCCAGCACTCCCAGATAGCAAGTCCATGTTCCAAACGTTAATGACCTACAAGCATGCAAACAAGTGTGTCAGACTACGCTGGTGAGTTCAAGGTGTTGCTTACGTGTGAAGTTACCAGATATTAGTTAAATCAACTCATTGTTTGGTTCAGATGACATTGTTACTTGATTACTGTACCGTATGCAGCGTTAATGATGTGAATGCCTCACCCCAATGCCCATAACCAGGCACTGGTCAAAGTCAAGGTATCAAACAACCTTGACAAGCTGTAGGAGGTCTTATATCCGCGTTGTATTCACATGTTGTCCCAGTAATTAGTTCACGCCCGTCCTTACGGCCCGGTGTGAGGGTGCCAAACCTAATAGCGCTATCAACTAATTACCCCATTGCCTTACAGGCAATCCGGTAGATGATTGTTTCTATGTCCCAGTTGTTTACCCCAAGTTTCCCTTCCAAATGTTTACCAGTTGTCCCAAACCACCGGGACGCATGCTTAAGAAAGTGCAATGAACTCACCTTGGTTTGCTCGGCAGATTATACCAAAGTTACTTGAATTAAGAGTAGTCAATCACGTCCTAACAGGGTTACCGTACAGGTCAGGTTTTGACTCAAGTAATGCACGTATGTTTCACACAAGTTATCACGTTACTAGTACAAACACATAACAGTCAAACAATCCATTCAACTTGTGCGAATAAATAAATCAGCCCAATAATATCCGGCCCAACATGTTGTGCGATCGGCACACCCTTGTGCGATCCACAGCATGTTGTGCGGTCCAATAAGCCCGGCCCAATATAAAAACATTTAGCATACATGTGCGGCCCAAAAGCTATCAAGAAAATACAACTTGTGCGATTTGATTAAACCCAAAGGCAACCGACCCAACATATAAGTAATAGTTAATCTTGTGCGATCCATGTACCTTGTACGATCCGATTGGGTTGTGTGCTTGTGTCTTGGCTTTAAGGTCCAACAGTTTACTAACATTAACATATGTGTGTGTGGCCCAACATCTTGTGCGACCGGCATCATCTTGTGCGATCCACAAGATGTTGTGCGATCGGGCATAGATAAACATAATGTGCGACTGGGTTTGTGCGTCCAGCTTGTGCGATCAGATCAGGTCTTGTGCGACCTGATCTTGTGTGATCAACAACTTGTGCGCTTTGGGTCCTTGTGCGATCAAGGACTCTTGTGTGATCAGTTCTAAATATCCGAAATTCATGCCTATTCGGTTACAAGCATTAACCCTGCCAATCAATTACAAGGTTTCCATACATATCATTTATCAATTAACAAGTTATCAGTTTCCAAACATGATAGATTTCGATCAAACAAGGATTCCAACTTCAATTCTTATGAACCCTAGACTTGAACATAACATGAACATCAATCACAATTATCAACACACAACATATCACAGTCGATCACAGGGTGCTCGGTTCTAACTCTAGGCCGTGTAATCCAATTGTATGTACATTATCAATTATGTAAACATGAACCCTATGATCCGATTATCAATAACAATATCCTTCAACCACATAATCAATCATGTTAATCCGAAACCCTAGATCATCATGCAAGTCTATAATAAAACACACATCAAAACATCATCAATGGGTAATCACACTAACCGATTAAGAGTACACAAAGGTGATCCGATCTAGGAGGTTCCACGAGATGGCTCCGGTTCTTCGGGTTACCGTCGCTTTCGAGAGAGAGGATAAAGAGTAGGGTTTTGTGTGTGAAGTGTGTTTTGTAACAAATGAGAAGGTTGCCAACAACACTCTAGGTGTTAATCGTTCAAGAAAGGTTGGGCCGAACCCATACTTGGGCTGCCTTAAAAGTTCGGTTACAAGCACTACGGCCCAAAAGGCTTGTGCGGTTGATAATGTAAAGAAGTGAGGGTTTGTGCGATTCGGTTCGATTACAAATATACACGCATTCACATGATATAAAACATAACATTCAATTAACATAATTCACGTAAGCACGTAACGTTACAGAAAGTAGGTTCAAATTACGAGTTGTCACAGTATCCCCAACTAAAAAGAAGTTTCGTCCCGAAATTTGGTACGCACTCACTGAGAAAGCTAGATAAGTTAAAGCTAGGTAAGTTATATCGTTTGCTGGTTTTCCTGGGGTGTCACACATTGCCCTTTGGTGTGTTTGAAAGGCCAAGTTTGCAAGAAAGACAAACTTTCTATTACTGAAGGGGCCATGCGGCCCGCATCAGGATCAGACAAAACTCAGGCGGGCCGCCTGGCTATGTCTGATCTGCACAAAGTTTCAGAATTGGCAGTTTTGGTTCATGTTGCATGATTAAGCCATTTCCGACACTTCTAAGGACCGTAAAGCCAACTTCAAGGCCCTAAAATGATGCCTAAACATTGTGGACATGAAACATGCTCAAAAATGTGTCGGATGTTGGTTCGTTTGGCCGTACGATTGCGATGTTCGGTTAATTACGACGGAATGCGCATAAGCGTGAAAAATGATCCAAATGACGCGACGAATGGATTTTTCTCATGCCAAACACAAAGGAATAATATAAGGATGCTTACATAAATTGTTGGATGTCCGGATGTATTCAGAACGTAAGTTATGCGCGAAAGTGCAAACTTGTGCACTTTTTGACACTTTTAGCCCCTGAATGATCCAAAAGTTTGTTTTAGCATACCAAACCCCTCAAAGCCTATTTCTAAGCTATGTAAAGGATATTTATGGTATGTTTAACTTATGGACATGTTCCGGAATGTTTGTTACAGTTCAAATTGGCATACTTTTGCAGTTTGTCAAGTTTAGTCCCTGTAAGCGAATTAACTTGTTTTTGCCATACCAAAGCCTTTAAAACTTATTTCTAAGTTATGTAAAGGTTATTTAAGGTATGTCGAGTATATGTTGATGTTCCGGAGTATTTGTCGCATTAAACTGAGTAAGTTTACGCACCGGTTTGCGTATAATTCTCCAGAAAGTGATGTAGAGTTTGAAATTGAACAAAAGTCAAAACATGAAAAATGTAAAACACAACCAAACAAACATTGGGATCAAATAACATTGTTTTATTGATAATAGAACTGTTCATATTGATTTCAAGCACAAATGTTACAGTCTCCCCTACTTGTGGAAATTTATTTAGAGGAAACTCGTGGAAAAAGATGCGGATATTTTGCCTTCATTTGATCTCCACTGGTTTCGATTCCCAGCAAACCTTGACCAAAGGAATGCGCTTGCGTTTAAGCCACTTGACTTCACGTTCCATGATTTCCACTGGTTTCTCAACAAATTTCAGTGTTTTATCAACACGAATTTCGTCAAGCGGTATGTGGAGGTTCTCATCAACTAAACACCTCTTGAGATTGGACACGTGAAAGGTTGGATGAACATTTCCAAGTTCATGAGGTAACTCAAGTCTGTAGGCTACCTTGCCGATTCTTTCGACGATCTTGAATGGTCCAACGTATCTAGGTGCAAGTTTTCCTTTCTTTCCGAATCTGATCACACCTTTCCAAGGTGAGACCTTAAGTAATACACGATCACCGACTTGAAAATCCAAGGGCTTGCGTTTTAGGTCCGCGTAACTCTTTTGACGGCTTCTAGCTGTCTGAAGGTTATCACGAACTTTCTTTACCTTATCTGTTGTCTCTAAAATGAGGGCAGGTCCAGTAAGTTGAGCCTCGCCAATCTCATTCCAGCAGACTGGTGAACGACATTTTCGACCATAGAGAGCCTCGAAAGGAGCCATGTTGATGCTGGAGTGATAATTGTTGTTGTAGGAGAATTCAATCAATGGAAGATGTGAATCCCAACTACCACCAAAATCGATCACACAAGCTCTAAGCATATCCTAGAGTCTGGATTGTTCTTTCAGATTGATCATCCGTTTGCGGATGATAAGTTGTGCTCAGATTAAGTTGGGACCCCATAGCAGATTGCATGGTTCTCCAAAAATGAGAAGTGAAACGAGCATCTCTGTCAGAAATGATGTTCAAAGGAACACCATGTCGAGCTACAATTTCATCTACGTAGATTTGAGCAAGTTTGTCAGCAGAAAAATCCTCACGGATTGGCAAGAAATGCGCTGATTTAGTAAGACGATCAACAACTACCCAGATGGCATCGTGACCTTTCTTTGTGCGTGGGAGTTTAGTAATGAGATCCATAGTAATGTTTTCCCATTTCCAAACTGGGATCTCTGGTTGTTCCAATAAACCAGAAGGACGCTGATGTTCAGCTTTAACCTTAAGACAAGTAAGGCATTTGGAGACGTATAAGGCAATGTCTTTCTTCATACCAGGCCACCAATACTGAATACGAAGATCCTTATACATCTTATCTGAGCCAGGATGAATAGAATAACGAGACTTATGGGCTTCATCCATAAGCAAGGTACGAAGATTATCTTTGCTTGGGACCCACAAGCGGTCCATGAAGTAATATGATCCATTGTCCTTTAGTTCTAGAGCAGGTGTTATGTGATAAGGAAATTCCTTATCCATCAAACCTTGTGAAACACAAGCTTGTTGAGCCTGAGAAATACGGGCTTGGATATCGGTTTGAGCTTGAATAATAGATTGGACATGAACACAATGAAGCTTAGTACGTTCCTTGTGACTCAAAGCATCGGCTACGACATTCGCCTTACCAGGATGGTAGCGAATCTCGCAGTCGTAGTCGTTTAGAAGTTCAACCCAACGTCGCTGCCTCATGTTGAGCTCTTTCTGAATGAAGATATGTTGAAGACTTTTATGGTCTGTGAAAACCACACATTTTGTACCGTACAAATAGTGTCTCCAGATCTTAAGAGCGAAGACAACTGCACCCAACTCAAGATCATGAGTGGTGTAGTTCTTCTCATGTATCTTCAACTGCCTTGATGTGTATGCTATGACTTTGTTTCTTTGTATCAGGACGCAGCCAAGACCTAATTTAGATGCGTCGTAATAAATGACGAAATCATCATTGCCCTCCGGCAATGTTAGGACAGGCGCGTCGCAAAGCTTTTGTTTCAAGTGTTGAAAAGCTTCTTCTTGCTTGAATCCCCAATCAAATGGCTTGTTCTTCTGAGTTAGAGCAGTTAGAGGAACTGCAATCTTTGAGAAGTTTTCTATGAAGCGGCGGTAATAACCCGCTAGACCAAGAAAAGAACGAACTTCAGTAGGAGTAGTAGGTGTATCCCAATCCTTGATCGCACTGATCTTGGAGGGATCCACATGAATACCTTGTTCGTTGACAATGTGTCCTAAGAATTGAACCTCTTTAAGCCAGAATTCACACTTGGAGAATTTGGCGAAAAGCTGCTCTTTCTTTAGGAGTTCCAACGTAAGACGAAGGTGTTGCTCATGATCAGCTCGCGTCTTAGAATATATCAAAATGTCATCGATGAAAACGATGATGAACTTATCTAAATAAGGCTTGCAGACCCTATTCATTAAGTCCATGAAAACAGTAGGAGCATTAGTCAAACCGAATGGCATGACTGTGAACTCATAATGTCTATAACGAGTGCGGAACGCTGTCTTGGGAATGTCTTCTTCATGCACACGAAGTTGATGATATCCAGATCGCAGATCAATCTTTGAAAAATAAGAAGCGCCTTGCAATTGATCAAAGAGATCATCAATGCGAGGTAGGGGATATCGATTCTTGATGATGAGCTTGTTAAGCTCACGATAATCGATACATATCCTAAAAGATCCATCCTTCTTCTTTACAAAGAGAACGGGAGCACCCCAAGGTGAAAAGCTAGGACGGATAAAACCTTTGTCAGAGAGCTCGTGAAGCTGCTTAGAAAATTCTTGCATCTCTGATGGTGCAAGACGGTATGGAGCTCTGGCAATGGGATTTGCACCAGGTACGAGATCTATACGGAACTCGACTTGGCGTGCTGGAGGTAGACCAGGTAACTCTTCAGGAAAAACTTCAGAATAATCCCGAACGACAGGAATATCTGAAATAGACTTACCCTTGCCTTTATCTGCTGTAACATGTGCTAAGAAAGCCACATAGTTCTTCCGTAGATACTTCCGAGCTTTAAAACAAGATATGAGTTTGAGACCACCGGCAGGCTTCTCACCACGAACCTGTAGGATCTCGCCTGTCGATAGCGGCACACGAACAATCTTCTCAGAACAAACTATCTCTGCGCGATGCTTAGATAACCAATCCATGCCCACTATAACGTCGAAGCTTCCAAGTTGCATTGGCATGAGGTCAATAGGAAAAATATGGTCGTTAAGGTTCAACTGGCAGTTGCGGAGAACAGAATCAAGAACAATGGCTTTGATGCTCACGAGTAGTTTGGTTACAAAATACACAAGAATGCGTATTTTGGCCGAAACTACGACACGTCACTAAGCCTAGATAACGTGGTAATCAGTAGGTATAGTCACTACAGACTATAACCATCGTGATCACGCTCACGTTATGAAGTTGCAATGAACTTCGTGTTGACCATAGGCTGGTCAAAGCAGAAAGTCAACAAAACGTTGACTTTCGGACTCGAAAACGAATAAAAGAACGAAAGAACACTTACGAAGGGTCCCCGAATGCTAATCTAGATCAAAATGGCTCAGGTATGAAACAAAGGTTCCAACTTAGAGCTTTTGATCAGATTTTTGTGGGTTTTACTAAAAAGGGGGGGGTATTTATAGGAAAAGTAAAGCCGTTAGGATCATTTCTTGAATATCGTGCCACGATCTCATGCGTACACTTGTCACAAAGTTGTGGTGGCTTAATGTGACCCTTAGCTCTTGAGATGGTGAAAGGGCATTGCCCTTTGGTGTGTTTGAAAGGCCAAGTTTGCAAGAAAGACAAACTTTCTGTTACTGAAGGGGCCATGCGGCCCGCATCAGGATCAGACAAAACTCAGGCGGGCCGCCTGGCTATGTCTGATCTGCATAAAGTTTCAGAATTGGCAGTTTTGGTTCCTGTTGCATGATTAAGCCATTTCCGACACTTCTAAGGCCCGTAAAGCCAACTTCAAGGCCCTAAAATGATGCCTAAACATTGTGGACATGAAACATGCTCAAAAATGTGTCGGATGTTGGTTCGTTTGGCCGTACGATTGCGATGTTCGGTTAATTACGACAGAATGCGCATAAGCGCGAAAAATGATCCAAATGACGCGACGAATGGATTTTTCTCATGCCAAACACTAAGGCATAATATAAGGATGCTTACATAAATTTTTGGATGTCCGGATGTATTCAGAACGTAAGTTATGCGCGAAAGTGCAAACTTGTGCACTTTTTGACACTTTTAGCCCCTGAATGATCCAAAAGTTTGTTTTAGCATACCAAACCCCTCAAAGCCTATTTCTAAGCTATGTAAAGGATATTTATGGTATGTTTAACTTATGGACATGTTCCGGAATGTTCGTTACAGTTCAAATTGGCATACTTTTGCAGTTTGTCAAGTTTAGTCCCTGTAAGCGAATTAACTTGTTTTTGCCATACCAAAGCCTCTAAAACTTATTTCTAAGTGATGTAAAGGTTATTTAAGGTATGTCGAGTATACGTTGATGTTCCGGAGTATTTGTCGCATTAAACTGAGTACGTTTACGCACCAGTTTGCGTATAATTCTCCCGAAAGTGATTTAGAGTTTGAAATTGAACAAAAGTCAAAACATGAAAAATGTAAAACACAACTAAACAAACATTGAGATCAAATAACATTGTTTTATTGATAATAGAACTGTTCATAATGATTACAAGCACAAATGTTACAACATGTTCTATGAGGATCCTGTTCACATGAAATATTTCTTCAAGTGGACAGCATTCCAAGCTCTTGGTAGCAAATCACCTTCCATGGTCAGCAATCGATATGCCCCCTTTCCTGCCTCAGCTTCAATCAAATAAGGGCCTTCCCATTTTGGTGCCAATTTTCCATCAGCAGGATTGGTGGTATTCTGAAATGCTTTCCTTAACACCATATCACCAATCTGAAACTTCCTGATCCTGACATTTTTGTTGTAAACACCAGCCATTCTTTGTTGATAACTGGCCATCCTTACCCTAGCCATATCCCTGATTTCTTCAATAGTATCCAGGTCTTGAACCAAGTTCTCATCATTTTCCTCAGGATCACGGATACTTGTTCTAGCAGTTGGAACCACCATTTCTGTAGGGATCAATGTTTCTGCCCCAAATACCAAAGAGAATGGGGTCTGGCCTGTAGCATTCTTGGGGGTTGTCCTATCAGCCCAAAGCACATAAGGTAGTTCTTCTGCCCATTTCCCTTTTTTGGATCCAAGCTTCTTCTTCAAATTGTTGATGATAATCTTGTTGGATGATTCTGCCTGACCATTAGCTTGTGGGTGGACTGGTGTTGATGTTATCATCTTAATCCCCCAGCTGTCACAAAAGTTAGTAGTTCTGCCCCCAATAAATTGGGAACCATTATCACATATAATCTCAAAAGGGATGCCAAATCTAGTAATAATATTTCTTTTAATGAAGGATATCACTTCCTTTTCTCTGACTTGGGCAAAAGCTTCAGCCTCTATCCACTTGGAGAAGTAATCAGTCATAGCAAGCATGAACACTTTTCCACCAGGTGCCTTAGGGAGCTTACCAACTATATCCATACCCCATCTCATAAATGGCCAAGAGGAGGATATAGGATGCAAAAATTCAGCTGGTTGGTGAAGGATATTGCTGTGTCTCTGACAAGGATCACACTTCTTAGCATACTCCACAACATCTTTCTTCATAGTTGGCCAGTAGTATCCTGTCCTCAGGATCCTTGAGAATAATGCCTTGCCCCCGGTGTGGTTTCCACAATCTCCTTCATGGAAGTCTTTTAAAACTTCTTGGATTTCAGGATCCTCAATGCATCTTAAATATGGTCCTACAAGAGATCGCTTATACAACATATTATTTAAAATTGTGAATTGAGATACCTTAACTTTGAAAGCTCTAGGGTTTTCTCTTGTAGGAATCTCTCCAGGTGCTAAGTATCTCATGATTGGCAGGATCCATGATCCTGATCCTGAATGAGATCGAGTATCCTCACCGGGGATAATTGCAGAATCCTCTCCTATTTCCATGGCCACATAATCCTCGATGGCAGGAACCAGGATATGGATAATGGGGATACTTATATCCTCCGGGATCTTCAAAGATGATCCTAAATTAGCCAATGCATCAGCTTCTGTATTTTCTTCCCTTGGTACCTGTGTCAAACTAAAGGAAACAAAAGAGAGTGCCAACTCTTTGACTATCTCTAAATATTTGGTTAGTTTTTCACCTTTAACAGCATAGGATCCATTAAAGTGATTAGTGATTAGCAATGAATCTACATGTACCTCAAGATACCTGATCCTCATATGCTTAGCAATTTGCAAACCAGATATCAAGGCTTCATATTCAGCCTCATTGTTAGTGGTTTGGAACTCACAAGCTATAGAGTGGGGTATTATGTCCCCCTGTGGCGATTTTAGTAGTATTCCAAGCCCTGTCCCTTTGACATTTGAGGATCCATCAGTATAGAGTATCCAAGGATCCTTGGTCTCTTCTAGGTGCTGGACTTCCAATTCAGCTTCCTTTTGCAAATCACTACTGAAATCTGCCATAAAGTCAGCTAATGCTTGGGATTTAATGGCTGTCCTAGGCTCATATCTTATATCATATGCACTAAGCTTCACACCCACTTAGCCATCCTTCCTGACATTTCAGGTTTCCCGAGGACATTCTTAATTGGAAAATTAGTTTTGACAATAATAGCATGAGTTTCAAATTAATGTCTTAATTTAGTAGATGCCATAATTAAAGCAAGGATAAGCTTTTCAAGGTGTGAATACCTGGATTCGGCATCAAGTAAACTCTTACTTACATAATAGACAGGATGTTGTGTACCTTCGTGATCCTTAACAAGGACTGCACTTACTGCTTTTAAGGATACTGCAAGATATAAGGATAGCACATCTCCTTTTTCTGGTTTCATCAAGGCTGGGGCTGAGGATAGGCAATCCTTGAGAGCTTTTAAGGCACTTTCATGCTTCTCAGTCCACTCAAATTTCTTGTTCTTCCTTAGGATATCATAGAATTCCTTGCATTTCTTTGAGGATTTGGATATAAATCTGTTCAAAGCTGCGATCCTGCCTCTTAGCCTTTGGACATCCTTAGCATTGGCAGGAGATTTGATATTCAATAAAGCTTTGATTTGTTCCGGGCTGGCTTCAATACCTCTCTTTGTCACCATATATCCTAAGAATTTACCTGCTTTAACACCAAAGTGACATTTTGAAGGATTAAGTTTCATATTATATTTGTCAAGGATATCGAATGCTTCCTCCAAGTCCCTTAGGTGATCCTCAGCATTTATGGATTTTACCACCATATCATCTATGTAAACCTCCATAGTTTGTCCAATCTGATCCTTAAACATCATATTCACCAGCCTTTGATAAGTTGCACCTGCATTCCTTAGTCCAAACGGCATAGCAATATAACAATATATACCAGTTGGAGTCATAAAGGCCGTATCCTCTTGATCAGATGGTTCCATCTGAACTTGTTGAAATCCAGATGAAGCATCCATAAAAGTCAACAGTTCATGACCCGCCGTTGCATCCACCATGGAGTCAATGTGGGGTAATGGGAAAGGATCCTTGGGACATGCCTTATTTAAATCTGTGAAATCGACACATACCCTCCACTTTCCATTTTTCTTTTGAACAACAACCACATTGGCCAACCATCTTGGATACTTGACCTCTCTAATCATACCTGTTTTGGTTAAAAATCTAATGAGGATAATGCAACCAAACTCTTAGTTACGGGGAATGATGCTTGAAATGAAGAACAATAATAAGGATCACTTCGATGTAAATTGCACAAACAACACAAGGATTTATATGAGGAAAAATCCCTTGATCAATGAATGATCTCCGGCATAAAAAACCTCGGGTGATGGAAACTACCGATCACCAAGCTCAAATAAATCAATAAAAGTTTACAACTTCGGATAGTGACGAGCTAAGTACAAGGATCACTATGGTTAATCGTGTAAAAGTGTGAGAATTGTTAAGTGTTGGTTGAGAGCTTTGAGGCTGCAGTTGTACGAGAGTGTGTGTGTAACCGAAAATGGCTAAGTGTTCTAATTTTAGCTCGTCACCCCTTTTAAAATGAAAGCTAACTAAGCTAACTAATTGTCCGACTTTTGTGCCATGCTCCCACGTTCTCCACAACGTCCATTTCTATTCAAACGTGTGCGAAATACCCGTGGAATATTCCATAGTAACGTTGCCAAGACCAAGTCAAGCTCAATACTCCTGCAAAACAATATGAAACACAAACAGCCAATCGTTAGTATGAGGATCCTTAGGGTGATCCATGATCCTGATCCTGAAGCTCTTCTGAGGATCACTATCTGTCACAAAAGTAAGGATCACAATTAGGATAGCAAATAAGGATCACTAATTGATAGAAAATCCTCCCCTAACAATTGCCCCCAAAATATAAGGAGTAAAATGTAAAATTAACGAGTTATGTTTTCTTGATCTTATCTCCAACAAACTCAACGGATTTATAGCCGCTAATATCGAACTATCCGTTGCATTATGACGTCACAGAAGTGACACCCCTGCAAAATCATGATTATAAATAAGGATATAGATATGATCATTTGCATTTAAATTCCAGAGCTACTCCCTTTATAACCACATTCAGAAGATCAAACAGGTATTCTCCCCTTCATCTTCTCTCTTTGCTTGCTCTGTTTTTCTTCTCTTTTCAACTATTCCATTCAAAATGTTGCTCCGGAACTCCCCTGCTAAGGATCACCAGAAAGAAAGCCCCTTCAAGAGTCAAGGGATCATCACAGATTCCGCTAAAGAAGGCTGCCTTTTCACCGATCCTCAGATCGATAGGATCCGGTATTGTTTTCCCGCAAACACCGTATTTAAACCCTATCATCCCACTGCCCTGAGCGATCACACTTCTGAATCATGGGTTGCCTTCCCTGTTACCCCGTTTGCCATAGGTTACACATATCCCTTTCCAACCTTTACCCAGTCTTTCTTCTCCCTAACCGGCATCTCTTATATCCAAGCCATGCCGATGATCTGGAGGGTTTAGTATACCCTTGAAAGGATCATCGAGCAGGAGGGGATAGATTTAGGCATGGCTGAGTTGGGAGAACTGTATGATCTTACCACCTTTGGTTCCCATCGCTATCTGTTCAAACGAAAACCTGGGGAGGAGCATCCGATCTTCAAAGCCACCAAGAATGATACTAACTGGAAACGGCGTTTCTTTTTTGTGAGAAGAGATACCATCCCTAATGGGAAGGATTTACCCAAGAAATGGGCTACCCATGGTAGGATGGAGGATCTTGAGGAGGATCACCATAGAACTTATCCTTTAGTATAAGGATCACTGACATTCTTTTGCTTTCTTGTTGTGCAGCTATCTCCGTTTCACACCTCAGATTGACTCCTGCTGCTAAAGAGAGACTCTCTGCCTTGTAGGATCGTTTGCTGACCTCACGAGTCGTTCAGAGAAGTTCGTATCCGAATTGAGAGGCGGAAACTAACAATTCGGTGCTATACACGCTGAATTCACTTTAATATTGCTGTTGTATTGATTTCTTGCAAGTTTACACGATCAGACAGCACTTCGGTAGAGTACCGGAACAATTACACCTTTAACTATGTGTTTCTAACTCTAACTCTGGAACCACTCTTATGACCTATTTATATGGTTCTGGAACCGCTTATACGGCATGTCCGTATGAGTGGTTCACCACCTTGCCGTAAAAGGGGTCCATGATCATGACACAAAAGGGGTCCATGATCATGACAAAAGAGTGGTCCTAGAAGTGTACACAAAAACGGTCCTAGACTAGATATGACACAAAAGCGGTCCTAGATCATGTAAACATAAACAATCCTATACAAATCACTATATCTAGGATTCCGTGCCATTTCTGATCTGTTCAGCTTCAAGACTCGATGGAAGACGTAGTCAGCAGACGTAGGTGCACTAACAAACTCCCCCTCGGATGTTGACGGAGTCTTCATCAATGTCTTCATTCCAGTCTGCAATCTACAGTCTTCATCAGTCGACAATCTGCTTCTGAAATATTTATCGTTCCAAGAATCCTGGTTCTCTATCTCCAACACCAACAGACTCTACTCTCTTAAATGTTAACTCGGTGTCTTCAGACTCCCCCTCTCACACAGCTGGGATCGTAGTCTGGAAGTCAATCTTATACTGGTTCTGAGATCTTTAACAGACTCTCATCAGGTTCTAGATCGAAACCTGGCTCTTAAACACCTGTACAATCTCTACCCAACCATAAGTTTCTACAAAGATTAAACTTTTCAACAGCTTAGAAACTATGTTGAACCAATAAATAATAATGATTTTGCATTCAAGAACATTACTGATTTTTTATCAAAAACAACTTCATCATTTAACTCTCAAACACTCCCCAAACCAGTTCTTCAAGTTTAGCACTTTGAATTTCGAAAATCAGCATCTCAACACCAGTTGTCGAAAATCTTTTTGATTTTTCAAAATTTATGCTAAAACACACTAAAAATCTTTTTGGATTTTCTGAATGAAAGATAAATGCAGAAACGAAATATTTACAAACAATATTTTTGTGAGTTTGTGCAAGAGGATCATATCAGTTATGAAACATATCACTAACACCGTTAAGCTTTAAACATCCTCAGTTCTAAACAATTTACCTAGATTGTCAGTATGTTTGTCCACTTAAATTTTCACACAAATTTCAATTGATTCGAGATACGGTATTAATGTTTTAGAAACTAAAACTTAATTGTGTATCACTCCACTTGAATATACTCCCGTATCCAGATCCCAATATTCTAATCTACAGGAGAATATACTACGAATGATATCTGTATATAATTTAGGGGATTAAATGCGAAAACTGAGGGATCTCAGGTCAGAACTTCCGTTCAGCAGAGAGATATCAGCTTTGACTTTTCGGTGTGTCCCCTTTAGAGGATCTTTTCAGCTACAACAACTGATCATCAATTTTATTGTCTAATCAGCTGAGGGCTATATGCTATGTTTCAAGCATATTAAAGCAAGTATTAGCCAGGGACTAGGTCAGAACTACCATTCAGCAGAAGTCCCGGAATAATACCCCAGACATCATTGAGCAAAACGCCTAGTATACCAGAATAAGAAACCTTTCAAACGAGATTTCAGGGGTTACCTATATATCCAAGAATAGTTACCCACAAATCAAGTTAGTTGAATTTAGATTTATATCTCGATTCAATTTACTAAATGTGTGAAAATCTACTGACATATCCACAGTAAGATTGTTTATCACATTTAAACATTACATTTCTTTAGCATGTTGTGATAGTTTACTGATGTACTATCATTTCCTCTTTTATGCATCAAAAACTCATTTTTCAATTTTATCATGTTTTTGGCTTTTTCAAATTTTCTGATGTTTTTGGATTTTCAAATTCTTACTCCCCCTAAAATTCAAATACATCTAAAGAAAATTGAAAACAAACTGTACAGAAAATGACAACTGATATCAAAACACTTCAATTCTCCATCCGTTTGGCTTAAACAATCAGAACTCCCCCTCACAACAAACTATTTTCCCATAATGATTTCAAAACACTTAAGTTTGTTTTAATCAGAATGGTTTTTCCGGAAAATAAGTTTAGTTGTTTTTATCTTTTGTAAAATGGAGTTCAAATCATCACTTTGTTTACCAAATTCTTGAATGATAATTAAATCAAATCCAATTTAATGACCCTGATTTAATCACTTGTAAGATCTACACCAATTACTACCATACAACCACTTGTAAGTTTAGCAATTCAAGCTCTTCAAACCTGTTTTTCAACCAATTACCATCTTTAGGTTGAATTCTCAAGATGCCGATTCCTACTCCTCGCTTACAAACTTGGGAGTTCCGGCAAGTCCTGCAACTTCACAAACAGATTTAGAAAGATGCCGATTCATGATCCGCAATACCATCTTGGGATCTCCGGCAAGTCAGGATTTTATTCTTGGAAAAATATATCCACCCAAGCCTGACCGTCCTTGGGTGTAACCTCATCATTTTCATCCCTCTTTTCAACCGACCTGTAAACCCATCCTTTGGAAACATAAAACTCCTGAATGCTTTGGGCCTTACCACTGGCCATTTTTCCAAAGATGCGTTTCACATTGCCGTTGAAAGTCTTACCAACATCAATTTTCTTTTTGTCTGAATAAAATTGATTTGGAACATCAACTTTTCCGATTTTAGATTTGTAATTTTTAGCATGTAGTGGCGGAAAATTCACATCGTCCACTTTCGGAATTTTCTTTACAACCTTTCCTTCAACACATGGCTCCTCTGATTTTATGGAATCAGATTCATTGCCAGAACTGTTACCTGAACCTTTCACAACCCATTTCTGATTTGATTCTTTGGCTATGCGTTTGGAAGCACTCTTTGAAGATTCTCCTTTTTCATAAGTTGAATTTTCAAAGCCTGTGAACTTCCGAGTTGAAAGTTCAGTCTTCTCTACAACCTTTTCTTTCATTTTTCCAGAGACTTCTTGTTTGGGTCTGTATGTCTTTGGACAATCCTTTGCTACATGACCCACAGATTTGCACTGAAAACAAGATCTCTTTTCAACCTTCTTCAGAACTTCGGTCTTCTTTGGTTCTTCTTGCTTTTGGCAAGGAATTCCCGATTTGTCTGATTTCTGAATAATTTTTCTTTTTCATCTTCCGAAGTTTTCCCTGAAACAAACATATTTTTTTGTTTATAAAATTTTTCATTTTTATAGTTTTTCGGTGGAATAAAACCAAGACCTTTCTTTTTGAAATTACGATTATGGTTTGGTTTCTTTTGGAAACTATAACCACAATTGTAACCCATTTTCTTGTTAATTCTTTGTTGATCTCTTGAAGTATATGAATTAGGTTTTCCATTAAGATTTAAATCTTTTATTTCAGAAATATTAATTTCTGTGATTTTGAAAACCTTTTGGATCATTTCAGATCTGACACTTCTTATTGGAAAACTTTCATCTGAATATAATTTGTCAGAACCCTTCAAAGTATATGCTATTTTGACTGATTCATCATTCAAATTAGATTTCGAAAGCAAAAACTCTTTGTCATAAATCCGTTTTTCCTTTTTGACTTTTTGCTTTGATGCAGTGGACCCAGACTTTGACTCGGGTTTTGACTCTGAATTTGGTTCATCAACATCATCTTTGTCTAACACCTGATCGACCACACTTTTTATCAACTTCGACTCATGATCAGTGTCTGATGATGTGTATGTGACATCAATGTTCTCCGGTAAGTTATCTGATGATCCAGACTCCCATTTCAAATTGATTGCTTTATCGACTCTTTCGGAATTTGGTTTTCGAGGAGAATAACCATTTTCGACTGGGGGCGGACATCTATTGTAACTCGGTTTCTTACCAGAAGCTTTCAATTCTTCTACAACATCTGTCACACTTTTTACTTCTTCCGATATCTGCACTTCCTTGAAAGTCTTCAAATCTTTCATCACCGGGTAAATCCTGTCAACCACAAAAGTAGAACATGAGTAACTATCTAATAATTTCTTGATTTTCTCAGTTTCTATCTTTTGTGTTGCCAATTCCAACTCGAGATCTGCACATTTCTTTATATTGTAATTCGCTGTATCAAGCTGTCTCAGATAAGCTATCTTCAAAGTATTCATAGCTTCAGCTTGTTCACCATCAGAATCAGTATATTTGTTGATTTCTCTGTTCATAGTATCATACGATTCTTTCAGCTTATGAATATTATGCAACAGCTCATTGTTCTGCTTAATCAGCGAATCACAATTCACGCATTTTTCTGGAACCACAACTGGCTCAGCATCTGCTTTAATCTCGAACTCAGGAACCTCTTTCACAGTCCTGCCTGAATTCAAAAAATGAACTCTTCTCAATTCTTCTGCTTTTGCTTCTTCCTTCAATTTCTCTTCCTCTTCAGCCTCCTCTCTGATCTGTCTTCGTCTTTCTTCAGCAGCTTCCATGACTTTTCTGCATCTTTCTGCACATTTTAGATCATAAGCATTACCAAAGAAAGCATGATAAGTATTTTTGGCCATAAAATCTTGATCTTTACAAAAATCATCCCACATAAATCCTTCAGCCATTTTCTCATCATTTTGTTCAGCTATACAAACTTTACTTTCTTTCGGAAGATATTTTTCCCATGTAAAATCATCATATTTTCCCTGACTAACAACACAAGCCCTTTTATCAACCACGTCTCTCCCATGAGCTGTTTGTGCATGCTGCTGTGCTGGCTGAGTGATTTGATGATAAATGGCCTTCTTGTGATAGTCATTGTTTCCGAAAGGATTCTGGGCACCGGTAGCTTCACGGTTTTTGCATTCTCTTTTGAAGTGTCCCTTCTCCCTGCAACGGAAACATGTGACTTTCGATTTATCGAAACCTAAAGCAGAAACATTAGCATCACGAAAATCATCACGGCCTGTAATTTGTTTAAACTTTTCTGCACGCCTCATCACACTCGCCATACACCATTTGATGTCCATTAATTCCATTTCTTCAGCATCGATTTGATCGTAATCCTCCTTTGTAAGCATAGGATTGCCGATCTTACCTGCAACAAAACAGCTATAAGATTCTAATATCATCCCTAACAAAGACATTTGATTTTTTGCAATATCTTCAGTGTAATCTTGATCATTTTCAAGACTTAACACAATGTTACACTGAATTTTCTACCGTTCTTTGTTACAGATATATTGGGATCGAAAGATGAAAATCTGGTATTGCTATTTGATCCTTGAGATGCCTGCTTCTCAGGAGAATCTTTGACATTGTATGCAGTTTCGATCTTCGGAGAAAACTTTGTAGAATCAGTAGTACCATGCTTGTAGTACAAACTGATATCCTGTTCACCGTCATAATTCTTCATCCGAGCAATCTTCCTCTGCTCCATCTCCTGAGCTTCCAGATGCTTTATGAAGTCTCCGAGTTTCATCTTATTGTATTCTGCTTTGTTTGACTTCAGCATCATCAGATAGGTTCCCCATGTCTCGTATGGAAGAGCATCTGCAAGTTTTTCAATTAATTCATCAGTAGTTTTCTTAACACCAAGTTTTGTCATATTTCGCACTAAGTTACAATATCTGTCAATAATTTGCTTGGTGTTTTCATTTTTCAATCCTCTAAATAAATCAAACTCTTTTTTCATGAGAGACATTTTGTTTTTCAACATTTCATCACTTCCGGTAAACTTTGCTTCTAACTCAGTCTACATTGAGAATGCAGTTCCGTCATGTTGAAGCAAAATTAAGATATCTTCCTTTATTGCTTGCTGAAGCAAACTGATCATTAATTTCTCATCACGATATTTCTTTTTATCCGCAGTACTCATTTCCCTAAGTGTTAGCGGAATGCCATCCACAATGTCATCTTTTGTGGGTTTTTTATATTGTACTTCAGTGTGTTCCCACGCATCAAGATGATAAGCTTCAACCCAATTCGCGAAACGTTCTGACCACACATTATAATCATCAATATCCATGAGTTTCGGTGGTTTCTGAGACGTTCCAGTTTCATTTTCTATCAAAGTATTTTGGGTAATCGAGACCGGGGTAGCAAAAGCGTTATAAAATTCAGAATCCATCGTTCAAAATTGTCAAAAACTTGTCAAACTGTTCAAATGAGCGAACTGTCTTAATAAGCGGTTCAGACAATATCCAAATCAGCTGTCCAATACACAATCCTTTTGAGCGGTTCACAAGTGTTCGAATGAACGATCCGACTATAATTGTTCTCAAGAGCGGTGCAAGTGATAACAACAATAAAGTGGGCTTTGGGTAAATGATAGGTGAAAATGGATAATGGGCTTTGGCGATTGGGTCTTTTAATGCAAATGTGGGCGGCAAGAAAACAACATTCAATTGGTTGTTTTTGTTAGTGGGGCGGTTCAAAAGTTGGCTGGAATGATCATATGGGCTAATGGGTCGGCCGACAATAACTTTCTTTTGGTTCCACTAAGCCGATTAATCAATCAACATTCTCATGCAATATGAGATCAGTAACAGTGGCCGACAACCTGTAATTCTCAGACAAACTTTAAGAAGTTGACAACTAAGCGACCCTCAAATTTTTTGAGCGGTCCACACACAACACTATAAGCGGTTCAGAAGATTCCTAAGAGCGGTTCACACGTGATTTCCTAGGAGCGATTCATAATGTAACCTTAAAAGCGATCCAGACCTTTTCTTATCAGCGGTTCAAAGAATTATCCAATAAGCGGTTCATATAGTTCTGACATATGAGCGATTCACATGTGTTCGAAAAAGCGGTTCATGATGTTCACAAAAGCGATTCAGACTTTTTGACGAAAAATCGAACCGAAAAATCGCAATAACTCCAAAACGGCTTGGAGTTTCAAGCTGAAACTTGGTAGGGTTTTAGATCATGTATACGCGCATCACATATCCAAAAATTAGCCAAAACGGACCGTGAAATCTTGGTCTGATGCAAGAAAGAAGATGTAGAAGAAGAAAATATGACGAAATCCAGCAAATTTCAATAGAACTCCTCCTCCTGAGCTCTGATACCACTTGTAGGATCGTTTGCTGACCTCACGAGTCGTTCAGAGAAGTTCGTATCCGAACTGAGAGGCGGAAACTAACAATTCGGTGCTATACACGCTGAATTCACTTTAATATTGCTGTTGTATTGATTTCTTGCAAGTTTACACGATCAGACAGCACTTCGGTAGAGTACCGGAACAATTACACCTTTAACTATGTGTTTCTAACTCTAACTCTGGAACCACTCTTATGACCTATTTATATGGTTCTGGAACCGCTTATACGGCATGTCCGTATGAGTGGTTCACCACCTTGCCGTAAAAGGGGTCCATGATCATGACACAAAAGGGGTCCATGATCATGACAAAAGAGTGGTCCTAGAAGTGTACACAAAAACGGTCCTAGACTAGATATGACACAAAAGCGGTCCTAGATCATGTAAACATAAACAATCCTATACAAATCACTATATCTAGGATTCCGTGCCATTTCTGATCTGTTCAGCTTCAAGACTCGATGGAAGACGTAGTCAGCAGACGTAGGTGCACTAACATGCCTTCAAGAGACTTGACCCTGAAACAAGAACTTTCAAGACTACCACCCAAGATTCTCAGGAAGTATCCTCTGGTTTTGTCACGATGTCAAGTAAGTATCCTTGTTTAAAGATTCAATTAAATAATGAAATTCAAGTAAAATTAAGATACTTATCTTGTTTTGGTTGTGTAGGTGCTGGAAAATCCACCAAGTCTGCTTCAAAGTTCAGCATCACCGATCTCACCAATGTCAGATCCTCAAAGAAGAAGACTCCTGCTAGCCCAACTGCTTCAATCCCCAAGGCACCCCTCACAGGAAAGGGAGGCAAGAAGAGAAAGGCCTCCGAAACTGAGGATCTGCAAGGCCTCCCCTTGATCCGCCAACAATTCCTGGACTACTTCAATGAGGTAAGGATCACTGTCCCTGCTTGTATATCCTGCTCGTTTGAGGATCATTTGACTCTGACATTATCCTTTGTCTTCCTTGCAGAAATTTGCTGAGATCGAGACCTATGTTGGCCACGTTGAGGATCAGGATAGCAAGATTGCTGATCTTCAACAGGTTGCCGCGCTGAAGGACCTCAAGATAGCTGATCTTCAGAAGGATCTCCAGAACGCCAGAAATGAGGCTGCCAAGATGCTGATCAACTTTGACTATGAGAGGCACGAGATCACCGAGGATGCCAAGGTCTCCGCCGCCATAGCAATGTACAAGACCCAGCTGCAAATGGCCTTGGAAGCTCAGGATCCTGCTTTTGACAAAAGCACCTGGGATGTGGAGGGCTGGAAGGCAAGGCTGGCTGAACTGGAGGACGAAGAAGAGGCTGAGGAAATCCTGACAATTGAGGCCGGAGGCAGTGGCAAGGATCAGGGTGGTGAGGCAAGTGGAGCTGGTGGTGAAGATGCAGCGAAGGTTTAAGCTACAGGATTGGGCGATGAAGGAAACTTCTAGACATAGCCGGAGCCTAATTTTTTTTGTTTAGTGGTTGTTTTGTTGAACAATGATGGTCTATACTCTTGAATAATAGTTTTAGGTTTAATGATCAAGGATCCTTCAGACAATAGGCAAGATTGCAAATGGTGGAGGGATCCTCTGTTTGGGGGATGAAACTGATCCTGCCGCCTTTACATTCCTGCACAACTTCAAACCTATTATCATGGACACCCTTTACCTACCCTAGCGGACGGGCCACGTATTGCTGGTAGATGCTTGGGGTAGGTAATTTTGACAACCTTTTAAGGGTTAGTCTTTTTGTTAATAAATAAAACCTTAATCTTTTGTGGCTTATCCTGTGTTATTGTCCTTTTAGTTCCTTTAATTTTCAATTGTCTTGATGTGCATTTATTAAATAAGCAATTTTGAATAAGTCAGACTGAAAACATTTAGGATATAATCCATGATCAAATATCCTATGGTTGTAAAATCCCAAAAAGTAGTATATGTTTTAAGGATCATAAGTTCAGTTGTCATAGTATAAGGGTTATTCAAATAAACGATGAATAAGATAAAAATAGTTAAGGATCATACCTGAGGATCCAAGTTAGGATCCTAACCATAATCAGGATAACTATAAGATAAACCTCAGAGAGAAATAAGGATCAAGGATCCTTAGTTGTTTAACTTCAAGGACCTGAAATAGAGCATAACTTGGGACTGAGCCAATATAAGATAAGAGTTAGCAACTGGGGACAAGCCCAAGGATAACTGGGGACAAGCGCAAGGATAACTGGGGACAAGCCCAAGGATAACTGGGGACAAGCCCAAGGATAACTGGGGACAAGCCCAAGGATAACTGGGGACAAGCCCAAGGATCGTGTGTAAACTGGAGTATGGCCCTAACTGGCGACTATCCAAACTTAGTGACATGAAAATGCCAAAACCTTAGCTAACGTGAAAATGTTAGAAACCTTAGGATCGGATGTATGGTACGTCTACCATTATACGTAGGATCCTAGGTATAGCCAGTACAATGGAATTATCAGCCCCTAAAGCGAGTACTGGTCCCAATGCCTTGAACTATACCAGGATCATCATGCGCTACAGGCGAAACTGGGGCCAAGCCCAAATAACTGGGGTTAAACCCAAGGATCTGGATTGCTTCTGTAGATAATCAACATTATGCTAAGGATACCTGAACTTTCAAAACTCAGAATCTTGTGAGAGAAGGATAAAGGATACATGATCCTTATCCTTGTATGAGAAAATAAGTAAATGAAATAGTTCAAGATTAGGACATTACCAGAGTAAGGATCATTGATGCTTTAAGGATCCTTCAAGGATACCCCTAATGTAAGGATCATACGTGCCAGGAGGATCCTGCTCACATGAAATATTTCTTCAAATGGACAGCATTCCAAGCTCTTGGTAACAAATCACCTTCCATGGTCAGCAATCTATATGCCCCCTTTCCTGCTTCAGCTTCAATCAAATAAGGGCCTTCCCATTTCGGTGCCAACTTTCCATCAGCAGGATTGGTAGTATTCTGGAATGCTTTCCTCCATACCATATCTCCAACTTGAAACTTCCTGATCCTAACATTTTTGTTATAAGCACCAGTCATTCTTTGTTGATAACTGGCCATCCTTATCCTAGCTAGATCCCTGATTTCTTCAATAGTATCCAGGTCTTGAGCCAGGTTCTCAACATTTTCCTCAGGATCACGGGTACTTGTTCTAGCAGTTGGAACCACCATTTCTGTTGGGATCACTGACTCTGCCCCAAATACCAAAGAGAATGGAGTCTGGCCTGTAGCATTCTTGGGGGTTGTCCTATCAGCCCAGAGCACATAAGGTAGTTCTTCTGCCCATTTCCCTTTCTTGGATCCAAGTTTCTTCTTCAAATTGTTGATGATGATCTTGTTGGATGATTCTGCTTGACCATTAGCTTGTGGGTGGACTGGTGTTGATGTTATCATCTTAATCCCCCAGCTGTCACAAAAGTTAGTGGTTCTGCCCCCAATAAATTGGGAACCATTCACATACAATTTCAGAAGGAATGCCAAATCTAGTTATAATATTTCTTTTAATGAAGGATATAACTTCCTTTTCTCTGACTTGGGCAAAAGCTTCAGCCTCTATCCACTTGGAGAAGTAATCAGTCATAGCAAGCATGAACACTTTCCCACCAGGTGCTTTAGGGAGTTTACCAACTATATCCATCCCCCACCTCATAAATGGCCAAGAGGAGGATATAGGATGTAGAAATTCAGCCGGCTGATGAAGGATATTGCTGTGTCTTTGACAAGGATCACACTTCTTAGCATATTCCACATCAACTCTTTTCATAGTTGGCCAGTAGTATCCTGTCCTTAGGATCCTTGAGAACAATGCCCTGCCCCCAGTGTGGTTTCCACAATCTCCTTCATGGAAGTCTTTTAAAACTTCTTGGACCTCAGGATCCTCGATGCATCTTAAATATGGTCCTGCAAGAGATCGCTTATACAACATATTATTTAAGATTGAGAATTGAGATACCTTAATTTTGAAAGCCCTAGGATTTTCTCCCGTAGGAATATCTCCGTGTTGTAAGTATCTCATGATTGGTGAGATCCATGATCCTGATCCTAGATAAGATTGAGTATCCTCACTAGGGATAATTGCAGAATCCTCCCCTATTTCCATGGCCACATGATCCTCGATAGCAGGAGCCAAGATATGGATAATGGGGATGCTTATATCCTCCGGGATCTTCAAAGATGATCCTAAATTAGCCAATGCATCAGCTTCTGTATTTTCTTCCCTTGGTACCTGTGTCAAACTAAAGGAAACAAAAGAGAGTGCCAATTCTTTGACTATCTCTAAATATTTGGTTAGCTTTTCACCTTTAATAGTATAGGATCCATTAAAATGATTTGTAATTAATAATGAATCTACATGTACCTCAAGGTACCTGATCCCCATATGCTTAGCAATTTGTAAACCAGCAATCAAGGCTTCATATTCAGCCTCATTGTTAGTGGTTTGGAACTCACAAGCTATGGAGTGGGGTATTATGTCCCCCTGTGGCGATTTTAGTAGTATACCAAGCCTGTGCCTTTGACATTTGAGGATCCATCAGTATAGAGTACCCAAGGATCCTTGGTCTCCTCTAGCTGTTGGACTTCTAACTCGGCTTCCTTTTGTAAATCACTACTGAAATCAGCCACAAAGTCGGCCAATGCTTGGGATTTGATGGCTGTTCTAGGCTCATATCTTATAACATAGGCACTAAGCTTCACTGCCCAGTTGGCCATCCTTCCTGACATCTCTGGTTTCCTGAGGACATTCTTAATTGGAAAATTAGTTTTAACAACAATAACATGAGTTTCAAAATAATGTCTCAACTTAGTAGATGCCATGATTAACGCAAGAATAAGCTTTTCAAGGTGTGAATACCTGGATTCAGCATCAAGGACTGCACTTACTGCTTTTGAGGATACTGCAAGATATAAGGATAACACATCTCCTTTTTCTGGTTTCATCAAGGCTGGGGCTGAGGATAGGTAATCTTTGAGAGCTCTTAGGGCATTTTCATGCTTCTCAGTCCACTCAAATTTCTTGTTCTTCCTTAGGATATCATAGAATTCTTTGCACTTCTCTGAGGATTTAGATATAAATATGTTCAAAGCTGCTATTCTGCCTGTTAGCCTTTGGACATCCTTTGCATTGGCAGGAGATTTGATATTCACCAAGGCTTTGATTTGTTCCGGGCTAGCTTCAATGCCTCTCTTGGTCACCATATATCCTAAGAATTTACCTGCTTTAACACCAAAGTGACATTTTGAAGGATTAAGTTTCATGTTATATCTGTCAAGGATATCAAATGCTTCATCCAAGTCCCTTAGGTGATCCTCAGCTTTTATGGATTTTACCACCATATCATCTATGTAAACCTCCATAGTTTGTCCAATCTGATCCTTGAACATCATATTCACTAGCCTTTGATATGTTGCACCTACATTCCTTAATCCAAACGGTATAGCAATATAACAATATATACCGGTTGGAGTCATAAAAGCCATATCCTCTTGATCAGATGGTTCCATCTGAATTTGTTGGAATCCAGATGAAGCATCCATAAAAGTCAACAGTTCATGACCCGCCGTTGCATCCACCATGGAGTCAATGTGGGGTAATGGGAAAGGATCCTTGGGACATGCCTTATTTAAATCTGTGAAATCGACACATACCCTCCACTTTCCATTTTTCTTTTGAACAACAACCACATTGGCCAGCCATCTGGGATACTTAACCTCTCTAATCATACCTGCTCGGAGCAATTTCTCTACCTCTTCCTGGATAATGGCATTTCTTTCTGGTGCAAACTTCCTCCTTTTTTGGTGGATTGGTTTGAATGACCTGTCAATGCCAAGTTTATGAGTGATAATATCCTTAAATATACCTGTCATATCCTCATGCTTCCATGCAAAAGTAGTCTTTCTTCTTTTGAGGAAGGATACAACATCTTCTTTCATTTTGCCAAGGATCCCTGATCCGATATAGATTTTGGATTCAGGATCATCAGGATCCATGAGGATTTCTACCACATCCTGCTCTCTTGCCTCCAAGACATCCCTTGGAGGATACTTTGATTGCTATTGCTCCCTTGATTTCGAGGCTGATTTCATTGATGAAGTGTAGCAATCCTTAGCCTCCTGCTGATCACTATCAATCTTGACTATTCCCCAAGGACTAGGGAGCTTCACACATTGATGGTAAGTAGATGGGACTGCCTTCATATCGTGTATCCAGGGCCTCCCAGGGATAACATTACAACAAGATAAACAGTCAATAACACAAAATTTTTGATAATTATGTAATCCTTCAACATAAATTGGGAGTTTAATGTCCCCCAGGGTGTTCTTGGTTAAGCCACTAAATCCCACGAGCACGGAGGATCTTGGTATGATATCTGATTCAGGGATACCCATTTTCTTCAGAACATCTAGCTGGATAATGTTCACTGAGCTTCCTCCTTCAATAAGGATCCTGTGGACAAAATGGTTAGAAATAAAAATAGTAATAACTAAACCATCGTGATGAGGATCCTGGATGTCAACACGATCATCCTCATCAAAGGTTATGACTTTTCCTTCAGAGACACTTGATGTTCGAACAGGTCTTTCTCCATTATCCATTTTAGCTTCCTTTGCATGCCTTTTAGCTGCTGAGAAGGATGTACCACAAATGTCTGATCCTCCAGAAATAAAGTTTATCACTTATGCATCTGCTGGAGGGGCCGGAGCTTTCTCAGGGATCCTTTCAGGATCCTGAGTCCTTGACTTTTTTCTACCAAGCAATTCTTTTAAATGCCCCTTGCTCAATAAGTATCCAATTTCCTTTCTCAATGCAATGCATTCCTCTGTTAAAATGCCCAAAATCCTCATGGTATGCACACCACTTTGATTTGTCTTTGGTTGCAGCCGGTCTGTCATTTTTTCTAGGCCATCTGGCTTTATCTCCTAGATTCTGCATCGCAAGGATTAGTTCATTGTTATCAACGGAAAAACAATATTCAGAAATTGGAGGATAATCCTCATCATCATCTTCTTGATCAACAGCATGCACGTTCTGGTTATCAGATCTGTTATAGGATTTGAATTTGTTGTTCTTGAACGAGGATCCTTGCTTTTCTTGTTTTGAGGATCCTGCTAATCTCTCATGGATCCTCTTGTCATCCTCTAGCCGGATGAACCTGAGTGCCTGGGTTCTTACCTCATCTAGGTTCCTGCATGGTGTCATAACAAGATCATCATAGAACAATGAATCCCTAAGCAATCCCATTTTGAAGGCCTCAACAGCCGTGGCTATATCCAAGTTGGGAATGTCTAAGGAATCTTTACTAAATTTGGTTATGTAATCCCTTAATGATTCATTATGACCCTGGGTTATCCTATATAGATCACTAGTTAATCGCTCAAATTTTCTACTACAAGAAAACTGATTATTGAATAAGTTAACTAGATTAGCAAATGAGGTAATAGAGTAAGGGGGAAGACTTAGCAGCCATTTGAGAGCTGATCCAGTAAGAGTGGATCCAAATCCCTTGCATAGGCATGCTTCCTTTAACCTTTCTGGAATTGGATTGATCTCCATCCTCTCTCGGTATTGTGCTATGTGCTCCTCAGGATCCGTCGAACCATCATACAGCTTCATGGTTGGCACATGGAACCTTTTGGGTATCTCAGCATCACAAATTGGTGGTGCAAAACGAGATATCTTATGGCTTCCATCTGCAATCTCCGGGATAGGTTTGACCACTCCTGGAACACTTGATATCATATCCTTCAATTTTTGCAACTCTCTGGCCATGGCATGGTTGATACCTGTATCCTGCATGAATCCATGGTTAGTTGTAAGAGAATTATTAAAAGTGTCACCTCCCATCGGGTTTAAAGTAGGAGCAGTGGATGTAAATCCATATTGCTGGGACTCTGGAATGATGGAAGGACCAGTAGAAGCAATGGTCTGCATCGGAATAAAATCTCCTTGATGGACATCGGAACTTCCTGTTTGCAAACTCCTCAAGGATCCTGGCATCTGGAAGGGTCCCTGAAACTGGGATGATCCTGGAACAAAGGAGGATCCTTGAACCTGGGATGATCCTGGAACAAAGGAGGATCCTTGAACCTGGGATGATCCTGGAACAAAGGAGGATCCTTGAACCTGGGATGATCCTGGAACAAAGGAGGATCCTTGAACCTGGGATGATCCTGGAACAAAGGAGGATCCTTGAACCTGGGATGATCCTGGAACAAAGGAGGATCCTTGAACCTGGGATGATCCTGGAACAGTGGAAAATCCTTGAATCTGCTGCGCTTCTGAGTAGGCTCCTGAATTCATGAAGGATCCCATATGCTGAGGATAGGATCCTGCTGGCTGGAAATATGAACCTGATGCCTGAGTCACTATTGTTGAACCGTAGTGCACTCCTTTTGGTCCACCCACATATTGAACATCTGGAACCTCTGATGGCTGAGAAGTAATCACCGGAGTGTCAAAATTCAAAGATCTGGGCACCAGTGGGGAATGATCCTCTGCCGCTTTCTTTTGTTTCTTGAGATCTCCGATTTCTTTGAGGATCCTATCATTGGTCTTATCCTGTTGCTGTATATGATCCCTCAACTGCAAAATCAAGGTAAACATGTCACTAGTAGTGGGAGTAGAAGAAGCAGAAGAAGTTGGAGGTTTAGAGAAAATGGGAGTTGGTTTCTTCTCGGCATTTTTCTGAGATCCAGCAGGTGGTGGAGGCAAAGGTGGAATGCCCTGAGACGAATTGACCACAGACATTGCAGTAGAGGTATTCTTCAATGATGAAGCCATGTACTTGTATGCAATGAACCGGAATGATCACCAACAGAAAAACTTCTTAGGAATGAAGCACCAATTGCCCCACGGTGGGCACCAAACTGTTTTGGTTAAAAATCTAATGAGGATAATGCAACCAAACTCTTAGTTACGGGGAATGATGCTTGAAATGAAGAACAATAATAAGGATCACTTCGATGTAAATTGCACAAACAACACAAGGATTTATACGAGGAAAAAGCCCTTGATCAATGAATGATCTCCGGCATAAAAAACCTCGGGTGATGGAAACTACCGATCACCAAGCTTAAATAAATCAATAAAAGTTTACAACTTCGGATAGTGACGAGCTAAGTACAAGGATCACTATGGTTAATCGTGTAAAAGTGTGAGAATTGTTAAGTGTTGGTTGAGAGCTTTGAGGCTGCAGTTGTACGAGAGTGTGTGTGTAACCGAAAATGGCTAAGTGTTCTAATTTTAGCTTGTCACCCCTTTTAAAATGAAAGCTAACTAAGCTAACTAATTGTCCGACTTTTGTGCCATGCTCCCACGTTCTCCACAACGTCCATTTCTATTCAAACGTGTGCGAAATACCCGTGGAATATTGCATAGTAACGTTGCCAAGACCAAGTCAAGCTCAATACTCCTGCAAAACAATACGAAACACAAACATCCAATCGTTAGTATGAGGATCCTTAGGGTGATCCATGATCCTGATCCTGAAGCTCTTCTGAGGATCACTATCTGTCACAGAAGTAAGGATCACTAATTAGGATAGCAAATAAGGATCACTAATTGTTAGAAAATCCTCCAAAACAATACCTGCTCGGAGCAATTTCTCTACCTCTTCCTGGATAATGGCATTTCTTTCTGGTGCAAACTTCCTCCTTTTCTGATGGATTGGTTTGAAAGACCTCTCAATGCCAAGTTTATGAGTGATAATATCCTTAGATATACCTGTCATATCCTCATGTTTCCATGCAAAGGTAGTTTTCCTCCTTTTGAGGAAGGATATGAGGTCTTCTTTCATTTTGCCAAGGATCCCTGATCCGATATAGATTTTGGATTCAGGATCAACAGGATCCATGAGGATTTCTACTACATCCTGCTCTCTTGCCTCCAAGACATCCCTTGGAGGATACTTTGATTGCTATTGTTCCCTAGACTTTGAGGCTGGTTTCATCGATGAAGTGTAACAGTTTTTAGCCTCCTGTTGATCACTATCAATCTTCACTATTCCCCAAGGACTAGGGAGCTTCACACATTGATGGTAGGTGGATGGGACTGCCTTCATATCGTGTATCCAAGGCCTGCCAAGGATAACATTACAACAAGATAAGCAGTCAATAACACAAAATTTTTGATAAGAATGTAGGCCTTCGATATATATTGGGAGTTTAATGTCCCCCAGAGTATTCTTAGTTTCGCCACTGAATCCCACGAGCACAGATGATCTTGGTATAATATCGGACTCAGGGATATTCATCTTTTTGAGAACATCAAGCTGGATAATGTTCACAGAGCTCCCTCCATCTATAAGGATCCTACGAACAAAATGGTTAGAAATAAAGAGAGTAATAACCAAACCATCGTGATGAGGATCCTGGATATCAACACGATCATCCTCATCAAAGGTTATGACTTTTCTTTCAAACACACTTGATGTTCGAATGGGTCTATCTCCATTATCCATTTTGGTTTCCTTTGCATGCCTTTTAGCTGCTGAGAAGGATGTGCCACAAATGTCTGATCCTCCAGAAATAAAGTTTATTACTTGTGCATCTGCTGGAGGGGCCGGAGCTTTCTCAGGGATCCTTTCAGGATCCTGAGTCCTTGACTTTTTTCTCCCCAATAATTCTTTCAGGTGCCCCTTGCTCAACAAGTATCCAATTTCTTTTCTCAGTGCAATGCATTCTTCTGTGAGATGCCCAAAATCTTCATGGTACACACACCGCTTTGATTTATCTTTAGTTGCAGCTGGTCTGTCATTTTTCCTGGGCCATCTAGCTTTATCACCTAAATTCTGCATCGCAAGGATTATTTCATTGTTATCAACAGAAAAACAATATTCAGAAATTGGAGGATAATCCTCATCATCCTCTTCTTGATCAACAGCATGCACATTCTGGTTATCAGATTTGTTATAGGATCTGAACTTGTTGTTCTTGAACGAGGATCCTTGCTTTTCTTGTTTTGAGGATCCTTCTAATCTCTCCTGGATCGTCTTATCATCCTCTAGCTGGATGAACCTGAGTGCCCGGGTTCTTATCTCATCTAGGTTCCTGCATGGTGTCATAACAAGATCATCATAGAACAATGAATCCCCGAGCAATCCCATTTTAAAGGCCTCAACAGCCGTGGCTATATCCAGGTTGGGAAGGTCTAAGGATTCTTTACTAAATTTTGTGATATAATCCCTTAATGATTCATTATGACCCTGGGTTATCCTATATAAATCACTAGTTAAACGTTCAAATTTTCTTCTACAAGAAAACTGACTATTAAATAGGTTAACTAGATTAGCAAATGAGGTAATACAGTAGGGGGGAAGACTTAGCAGCCATTTGAGAGCTGATCCAGTAAGAGTGGATCCAAATCCCTTGCACAGACATGCTTCCTTTAACCTTTCTAGGATTGGATTGATCTCCATCCTCTCCCTGTATTGTGCTATATGTTCTACAGGATCCGTTGAACCATCATACAACTTCATGGTTGGCACGTGGAACCTCTTGGGTATCTCAGCATCACAGATTGGTGGTGCAAAACGAGATATTTTATGGCTCCCATCTGCAATCTCCGGGATAGGTTTGACCACTCCTGGAACACTTGATATCATATCCTTTAACTTTTGCAATTCTCTAGCCATGGCATGATTGATACATGTATCCTGCATGAATCCATGGTTAGTAGTAAGAGAATTATCAAAAGTGTTACCTCCCACCGGGTTCAAATTAGGAACACCGGGTGTGAACCCATATTGTTGAGACTCTGGAATGATCGAAGGACCGGTAGAAGCAATGGTCTGCATTGGAATAAAATCTCCCTGATGGACATCCGAACTTCCTGTTTGCAAACTCCTTAAGGATTCTGGCATCTGAAAGGATCCTTGAAACTAGGATGATCCTGGAACAAAGGAGGATCCTTGAACCTGGGATGATCCTAGGACAAAAGAGGATCCTTGAACCTGGGATGATCCTAGGACAAAGGAGGATCCTTGAACCTGGGATGATCCAGGGATAAAGGAGGATCCTTGAACCTGGGATGATCCTGGAACAAAGGAGGATCCTTGAACCTGGGATGATCCTGGAACAAAGGAAGATCATAGAACCTTGGATGATCCTGGAACAAAGGAGGATCCTTGAACCTGGGATGATCCTTGAAACGGCCAGAACCCTTGAATCTGCTGCGCTCCTGGGTATCCTCCTGAATTCGAGAAGGATCCTATATGCTGAGGATGGGATCCTGTTGACTGGAATATGAACCTGATGCCTGAGTCACTGTTGTTGATCCGTAGTGCACTCCTTTTAGCCCTCCCACATATTGAACGTCTGGAAATACTGAAGACTGAGAAGTTATCACCGGAGTATCAAAATTCAAAGATCTGGGCACCAGTGGGGAATGATCCTCTGCCGATCTCTTTTGTTTCTTGAGATCTCCGATTTCTTTGAGAATCCTTTCGTTGGTCTTATCCTGCTGCTGTATATGCTCCTTCATCTGCAAAATCAAAGTAAACATGTCACTAGTAGTAGGAGTATAAGAAGCAGAAGAAGTTGGAGGTTTTGAGAAAATGGGAGTCGGTTTCTTCTCAGCATTTTTCTGAGATCCAGCAGGTGGTGGAGGCAAAGGTGGAATGCCCTGAGATGAATTGACCGCAGACATTGCAGTAGAAGTATTCTTTGATGATGAAGCCATGTACTTGAATGCAATGAACCGGAATGATCACAAACAGAAAAACTTCTTAGGAACGAAGCACCAACTGCCCCACGGTGGGCGCCAAACTGTTTGGTCAAAAATCAGATGAGGATAATGCAACCAAACTCTTTGTTACGGGGTATGATGCTTGAATTGAGGAACAACGATAAGGATCACATAAATGTAAATTGCACAAGTGACACAAAGATTTGTACGAGGAAAAAGCCCTTGATCAACGAATGATCTTCGGCATAAAAAACCTCGGGTGATGGAAACTACCGATCACCAATTTCAAATTAATCAATAATTGTTTACAACTTCGGATAATAGCGAGCTAGGTACAAGGATCACTATAGTGTAAAGTGCAGAAAATGTGTAAAATTGCTAAGTGTTTTGCTGTATGCTCAAGAGTGTTGCTGTACGAGTGTGTGTAGCCAAAATTAGCCAAGTGTTTCTAAAGCTAGCTCGCTACCCCTCTTAAAAATAGAAGTTAACTATGCTAACTAACTATCCGCAATTCGTGCCATGCTCCCACGTTCTCCACAACGTCCATTTTCAGTCAAACAGGTGCGAAATAACCGTGGAATATTCCTTAGTAACGTTGCCAAGACCAAGTCCAACTTGTTACTCCTGCAAAACAATACGAAATTCAAAGTAAACAATTGTTAGAATAAGGATCCTTAGGGTGATCCATGATCCTGATCCTGAAGCACTTCTGAGGATCACTATCTGTCACAGAAGTAAGGATCACTAATAGGATAACACATGAGGATCATAGGTCATTAAAAAATCCTGCCCTAACAGCGATGATGGACACTTCTAGACATAGCCGGAGCCCATTTTTTAAAGTCTGGTAGTTTGTTTTGGTTATGATGTTTTTTGTCGAACAATGGTTGGTTGTACCTTGAACAATAGTTATTAGGTTTATGGATCATGGATCCTCAGACAATAGGTAGGATAATAGGTGGTGGAGGGATCCTCTGTTTGGGGGATGAAGCCACTTGTTATCATGCCGCCTTTAATTTCCTGCACTGTTATGACCACATGAACAATGGACACCCTTTGCCAACCCATGTGGACGGGCCACGTTTTGCTGGTAGAAACGTGGGTTGGCAATTTTGACAACCTTAAAGGGTTGAACATTTTGTGAATAAATAAAACTTTAACTTTTTGGCTTATCCTGTGTTGTTATCCTTATGAATTCTTTAGTTTCCAACGGTTATTATATACTTTGTTTGAATAAGAAAAGATGAACAAATCATTTTTAAGAGTTTTAGGATATGATAAAATATCCTATAGTTAATAAATTTAGAAAAATTATGCAATTTAAGGATCATTAGTTCTGTTGTCAAAGAAAAAGGGTCACTTATAAAATAAAAATGAATAAGGATCATACCTGAGAATCCAAGTTAGGATCCTAACTCCTTAACAATTGTGATCAGGATAATCAAAAAGACAAACCTTAGTGGAAGGTAAGGATCAAGGATCCTTGCTTGTTTAACTTCGAAAACCTAAAATAGAATATAACTTGGGACTAAGCCAATATAAAAGACAAGTTAGTAACAGGGGACAAGCCCAACAATTCTGGGGACAAGCCCAAAGGATAACTGGGAACAAGCCCAAAGGATAACTGGGGACAAGCCCAAAGGATAACTGGGGACAAGCCCAAAGGATCTTGTGTAAACTGGAGTATGGCCCTTACTGGCGACTATCCAAACTTAGTGACATGAAAATGCCAGAACCTTAGCTAACGTGAAAACGTTAGAAACCTTAGGAACGGATGTATGGTACGTCTACTATTATATGTAGGATCCCGGATACAGCCAGTACAATGAAATTGTCAGCCCCTAAAGCGAGTACTGGTCCCATTGCCATGAACTGTACCAGGATCATCGTGCGCTGCTGGCGATACTGGGGACAAGCCCAAACTGGGGACTAGCCCAAAAAACGGGGGTCGACCCCAAATAACTGGGGTCAAGCCCAAATAACTGGATACTTCTGTGGAGACTGATCCTCTACCAAGGATACTCAAAACTTCTGCAAAACTTAGAAATAAGTGAAAGGAGGATAAAGGATCCAGGATCCTTATCCTTAAGTACATGATACATAAAGTGTTAAAGAGTTTGAGGTTAAATTATTACCATAACGAGGATCCTCCGTCGATCAAGGATCCTTCAAGGATCATCGTTGGCTAAGGATCATGGATCCTTATTACATGAAATATCTTTTCAAATGGACAGCATTCCAAGCTCTTGGTAGCAAATCACCTTCCATTGTTAGCAACCGATATGCCCCCTTTCCTGTTTCAGCTTCAATTAAATAAGGGCCTTCCCATTTTGGTGCCAACTTTCCATCAGCAGGATTGGTGGTATTCTGAAATGCTTTCCTTAGTACCATATCACCAACTTGGAAATTCCTGATCCTGACATTCTTATTGTAAGCTCCAGCCATCCTTTGTTGATAACTGGCCATCCTTATCCTTGCCAAATCCCTGAGTTCTTCTATAGTATCCAACTCTTGAACCAAGTTTTCGGCATTTCCTTCAGGATCATGGATACTTGTTCTTGCAGTAGGAACCACAATTTATGTAGGGATCACTAATTCTGCTCCAAATACCAATGAGAATGGAGTTTGACCAGTAGCATTCTTGGGAGTTGTCCTATCAGCCCATAATACATAAGGTAGCTCTTCTGCCCATTTCCCTTTCTTGGATCCAAGTTTCTTTTTCAAGTTGTTGATGATGATCTTGTTGGATGATTCTGCTTGGCCATTAGTGTTGGGATTGAACCCTGCCAAGGGAACAGATAATGAAAGCCAAAACTAGATCAGAGCAGTGGATCCAGAATAAGCAGATGTTTGGTTGCAAGTCTCTCCCCTTGAAAGTGGTTTCAACATCTACTAACCTCCTATCTGCTGATCAAGTCAAAGTCTGTTGAAGAACTAAAGCTCTGCTGCTCAATCTACTGCCTTGTTTCAAGCACTGCTGATCATGACAAGTACTGTTGGGTTCACAGCAGTGGAAGGATGCAGCAGCTGTTTATGTTTACTTAATGTAATGAACTGTAACATCAGTAGTTAGTATAGCATTGTTTGTATAGGTCAGTTGTTAAGAGTTTCTTAGGAGGTTAGATGTCACTTTCATGGTGACGTCAGCTTTGATGCTCAGTAATTTGCTAGTGCCTATAAATAGAACAGTGCTCTGTACTGTTCTGTTTAGCTCTTTCACCATTGTAATCAAAGTTTAAAATACATGCATTGTAATCAAAGTTTAAAATAAATTTAATCATTTGATTCTGTGTTGAAAATGTATGATTGAAAGCATTTCTTCTGTTTGATTGTGAAAAGTTTGCTTCCATTTAATTTCCGCTGCACTACTCTTTCATTGTTCATCTAAATTCAAACACAAATCACAATCAATCCTAACAATTGGTATCAGAGCTTGGACAGTCAAATTTGATTTAACAATCATTTTGACGTAAATAGTTCAGCTCGAAATCGTTGATACTGATAGTTTGTTCATCGTGTTGAAAAATAGAGCAAGGTTTAATCACAGATAAAGTTGATTAATCAGTACCTATAAAACAACCAGGATGTCGTCACAATCTCAAGATAATAAGAATAACATTGGCTCGCTTTTTAAACCTCCTATGCTTAAAAGAAATGAATACAACATCTGGGAGAGAAGGATGTGTCACATCCTTGCTCAATAGAACACTGGATGTTGGAGGTCTGTTGTTTTCGGTCCTCATGTTCCTATGGTGCCAAGTGCTGAGGACACCAAAAAGTTCGTTCCTAAACCAACTGAAAATTATACTGAATCTGATTTTCAGAAGTTCGAACTTGATGCAAAAGCATTTAGCATCATAGCCTCTGCACTACCCAATGAAATCTATGCTGGACTGTTACATTGTAACAGTGCCAAAGAATTATGGGATGCATTGAAGGAACAATTTGGGGGAACGGAAGAGGTTATTGAAAACAACAGGGAAATTCTGAATCAGCAGTATGAAACATTTTGTCATATCAAAGGGGAGTCACTAACCCAACAATTTGAACGTTTCAGTTGTCTCATCAGTGAACTAAGGCTTGTTAAAGTTACATTTCCAAATGCAACTCAAAATAGCAGGTTCCTTAGATCACTGCCTGAAAAATGGGACACAATTGCTTTTGTCACCAGGAATTCAGCTGAATTCAAAGATCTGACCCTGACCCAACTCCATGGTAGACTCCTGACCTATGAAAGGGAGTTAAACCAGAAAAGGAAGTTGCAAGAGTCTGGAAAAGTTGCTGATGACTATTCATTTGGCAGCACAACTCTATTTGGTCAGGAAGAATCTGGTAGCAGCAGTAAGGATCAGAGTTATGATCACTTTATTGACATAACTGCTGGGGGTAATTTTAACAACTCTGATTCTCACTCTGCAAATTATGCTTTCACTGCAAATACTGAAAACCAGAGTCAGATAACTTGTGCTTTGAACTAAATGATTTGCAACATTTTGATCCCACTAACTTAGAAGAGATGGACATCTTGCATCAATTGGCTTTGCTTACTGTTAGAACAAGCAAATTCTACAAAAGAACAGGGAGAAAATTCCCAGGGCTTCATGGGAATTTAAGGGTGGGGTTAGATAAGTCAAAAATCAAGTGTTACAGGTGTAATAGGCTAGGTCACTTTGCTAGGGAATGTAGGAGTCAAACCACTGGTCCCATAATTACTCACCCTGGCTCAAACCCTAGACCACAATAACAAAACACTGTGCACTATACCCAATATACCCCTGCAGCACATGTTAACACTGCTCATTATGCTGCAACCCTTGTGCCTGTGCATTATGTTCAAGCCACTGTTCCACAAATTCAGTATGTTCAGGCCCCTGTTCCTCAGGCACAAGTGCAACCTGTTGCACCTCAACAAGCTGCTCCAACAGTGACACAACCAGATCAGCAAAGCTTTTTCACACAAGGCTTTGTTGATTGGAGCAGCATGCCTGATGAACTTGGTGATGAAAATTTTGCTCTCTATGCTTCTAATGATACTTTTGATGATGAATTTTGTTTGATGGCATTAGTGTCAATACCAGAAGGGGTTGAAAATGAAGGTGAATAGCTAAGTGCTGAAACAGTGGATGAAGTTGCTGAAGCAGTGGTTACTGCAGTTGCTGGTGAACTACTGCTGGGAGAAAATTCAGAAACCCTGCTTGAACCACTGTCTGACCCCTGGTACAAAGAAAACAAAAAGGAAGAAGAAAAGAAGAAAACTGTTGAGGAAGAAGTTAGAGCTGATGAAGAAGGTGATCATCAATGTGACTGTGCCATGATGGCTGCTGCTAAGGTATCACCTCAAGTTCTTGAAAAACTGTGTTTAGACAAATGTATTATTGCATTTGCTAACATCAAAGAGGTAAATGAAAACCTTAGGAATAAAATCTTATCTGATGAAGTCAAATTTGAAAAGTCATTAAAAGAACTTCGAAACAAATTGGCTGAAAAAGATAAAGAGATCAGCAGTTTTAAAGAAGAGCAGAGCATAACCAAAACTCAACTCCAAACAATGGTAGAAAAATACCAAGTTTGCAAAAAGGGGTTGGAGTCTACCCAGATCACCTGTGAAAGATGGGTGGAGTCTTGTAAAGGGTATGAGGTTATGCTTGCAAAACAGCTTGAAAGCAATGTGAAGTTTGGAATAGGACATAGAAATATGATGAACTTGTAAACACTGCTGAAAAACAAGCTGGTTTAACTGAGATAATACCAACCAACAAAAATGGCCAAGAGGTTAAAATAACCGACAAACTTGGTAACAAAATTACTCTGGAAAGATCTGTGGGATCCTCAACTTTTGAGGAAATTGAGAAATATCAATTTAAACCCACATGGTCTGATGAGTGTGATATCCTGGAAAACTTCAAACTAATGGATTTCACAACCACTGATGGTGTAAAAGCTCCAAAAGAAAGAATCATTCCTATCAAAGATATCCCAACAGAGGTTCAAAACTCTGTTGCAAAGGAATCTGAGAAAAGGCAAAAAAGAGAAAAGATTAAAAACCTGTTTTATGATTTTTGTGAAAAGTAGAATCATCTAACAAAAGACTGTTTTCATCTTAAAGCACATGATCTAAACAAAACAAATGTTATTGTTTCTGCTGAAAGCTGCACCATCTGTGGTAAAATAACCATAAAACTAAGGAATGTGTGTATCTCAAAAACTTTGATGAAAAGAAGAAAGAGTACACTGCAAAAACATTCTTAAGTTCATCAGCATCATCTGTTAAGTTCACCAAGAAACAACCACTGTTCGTCTCAGTCCAAACAGCTGTCACAAAACAGCTGAACCAAACATCTGTTCAAAGAGATGTTCAGGTGACTGATGCACCCCCTGCCAATCAATTCAAAAGAGGTAAGGGACAACCATCATACCATAGGATCCCACATGTTTATGAGACTTACAAAAAGCCCTCTAAACCCAAAGTGAAAAGGTATCCTTTTGGTTATCAACAGATGACTGGTCAAGACCCCCAACAGTGGTTAGAGAAAAACATTCTCAAAAATGTTCAAACCCCTGAGCTAACCAATGTCCATGCATCTGTCATCAGCCCAGACACTGTTGAGACCCCATCCAAAGCCTTATTGGCTTTGGATACCTTAATGAACTAATCCTTTTACTTCATGTGCAGGGAGCTTGTGCATGCTTAGATAGTCTTTGGTATGTAGACAGTGGAGGCTCTAGGCACAAGACAGGATGTAAAGCCCTACTCAAAGATTTCAAAATCCATGGAGGGGGTGATATATCCTTTGGGAATAATAGTAAAGGGAAAGTTCTGGGGTCTGGTACAGTTCAGTCTGGAAATGTAAAATTTGAAAATGTCAATCTGATAGACAATCTGAAATTCAACCTCCTGAGTGTCTCACAAATGAGTGACAAGGGGTATGGGACATTCTTCACAAAGGAGTGTTGTAAGATTGTTGGACTAGAAATGGTTGAAAAGATTGAAGCAATAATAAAATCAGGAAAAACAAAACTTGTTGCTCAAAGAAGTGGCAATGTTTATGTTGTTGATATGTCAAGAGAGTGTCCCAGAGCTGATGTCTGTCTGTTCTCAGCTGCCTCTAACAAAGAGACAGAGCTATGGCACAAAAGACCGGGACACACAAATCTCAAGACAATCAATGAAATTTCAAAAAAATGGCTTAGTGAGAGGCTTACCACAAAAAATGTTTTCATGTCCTGAACACTGTGTTTCCTGTTTAAAAGGAAAACAACATAAAAGCTCTTTCAAGCCCATTGAAGAGTCCAAAACAACCCAGTGTTTGCAAATGCTGCACATGGATTTGTTTGGCCCAGTGCAAGTCATGAGTCTCAAAAAGAAGAGATATTGCTTGGTTATTGTTGATGACTTCTCTAGGTTTACATGGACCTTCTTTTTACACTCAAAAGATGAGACTGCAGGCATTTTGCAAGACTTTGTGACACAGGTTGAAAATCAATTTGACCTTCCAGTGAAAGTCTTCAGGAGTGACAATGGCACAGAATTCAAAAATAAGGAGTTGGATGCCTTCTGTGTGAAGAAAGGGATTGTAAGGCAGTACAGCATCCCTAGAACACCAGAGCAAAATGGGGTTGTTGAAAGGAAGAACAGAACATTGATTGAGGCTGCCAGAACCATGCTTGCAGATTCAGGTTTGCCATTAACTTTTTGGGCAGAGGCAGTAAACACTGCTTGCTATGTCCAAAACAGAGTTTTGATCAACCCTAGGCACAAAAAGACTGCTTATGAAATTCTGTATAAAATAAAGCCATTAATCTCATATTTCAAAATTTTTGGTTGCCCATGTTTCATTTTAAACTTAAAAGATTCTATCTCAAAGTTTGCAGCCAAAATTGATATGGGATACCACTTGGGATACTCAACCACTGCTAAGGCCTACAAAGTGTTCAACACACGGACCAAAGCAGTGGAAGAGACTTTGAATGTGAAGTTCAATGAACTTTCGTCAATAAAAATCCCTGCAAATCCTGCAGATCTGTTTGATCTTGAAAAATTCACTTTTGAAAATACTGCTATCAAGACTACCAGTGCAGGTCCATCAGAAGATTCATCACCAGACTATGGATATGAGATCATCATTCCTCAAAAGTCTGCTTCAATAGGGAGAGCATCAGTTGTTCAAAACAGTTGTCAAATCTCAACCACTGCTACCTCAACAGTTGTTGACCAAAGTAGCCCTTTAACCACTGCTTCCACCTCATCAAACACTGCTGACAAAAGTCCTCAAACAGTGGATCAAAGTCAGCAGGTGTCCACACCTTTACCCCTATGCCACCACCTTTTGAAGCCACTGCTGGGTCATCAAAGTCACCAGTAGTGGTTAGCTCAGATGATACACATCTGCAGCCCTCACCACTCAATGCCATTGTTCCATACCAAGGAGAGCTCATCTTCTTGAAATCTCATCCACCAGATCAAATCATTGGCAACATCAATGAAGGGGTGCTCACAAGAAGTCAATCCCAAAACATTTGTCTTTTTGCATGTTTTCTATCACTCCATCAGCCAGTCAAGTACCAAGAGGCACTGAAAGACAACAGCTGGGTAGAAGCCATGCAAGAGGAGCTCCAACAGTTTAGAAGACAACAAGTATGGGAGCTTGTTCCATTGCCAGAGGGTGTGAGTCCTATTGTCACAAAATGGGTCTTCAAAAATAAAACTGATGAAAGGGGTATTGTTGTCAAGAATAAAGCCAGGCTTGTGGTTCAAGGTTTCAGACAAGAAGAGGGCATTGACTATGATGAAACATTTGCCCCTGTAGCAAGACTTGAAGCTATCAGACTCTTTCTGGCCTTTGCTGTCAACCATAACATCAAGGTGTATCAAATGGATATCAAATGTGCATTCCTCTATGGTAAGATTCAAGAGGAGGTTTATGTTTGTCAACCTCCAGGTTTTGAGGATCCATTTAATCCAGATCATGTCTACAAGCTGAATAAAGTTTTGTATGGCTTGAAACAAGCACCAAGGGCCTGGTATGAAACTCTGTCCACCTTTTTACTTTTCCATTGGTTTCACCAGAGGCAGGATTGATAAAACACTGTTTTTAAAATAGAGAGGGAAGGATTTGATGATTGTCTAAATTTATGTGGATGACATCATTTTTGGAAGCACATGTAATAAAATGTGTGAAGAGTTTAGACAACTCATGACAGCTGAGTTTGAAATGAGTGCAATGGGTGAACTCCAGTGCTTTCTTGGTCTCCAAGTAAGGCAGCTGCAAAATGGTACTTTCATCCATCAAGGCAAATATGCCAAAGAACTTTTAAAGAAATTTGATATGGATGATTGTAAGCCATGTAGTACACCCAGTGCAACCGATAAATTGGTCATGTCTGAAGAAAAGGATGATTTGGTTGATCAGACCTTATATAGAAGCATGATTGGGTCTTTATTGTACCTAACTACATCTAGACCAGATATCATGTTTGCAACATGTGTGTGCAAGATCCTAGTCAGCCCCTAGAAAGTCAAACCTTATTGTTGTAAAAAGGATATTCAGATACCTCAAAGGTGCTCCCACAATTGGTATCTGGTATCCAGCTGATGGTAAAATTGAGCTTTCAGGTTTCTCAGATAGTGACTTTGTTGGATGTGATAAAACAAGGAAGTCCACTTCAGGAGGGTGCCAATTCCTAGGCAATTGCTTAGTGTCTTGGCAAAGAAAAAAGCAAGCAGCTGTTTCCACATCCACTGCTGAGGCATAATATATAGCTGCTGCAAGCTGTACAGCCCAACTGCTCTGGCTTCAGAATCAGTTACTGGATTTTGGTATCACTGCCTTGAAGACACCACTCATGTTGGATAGCCAGGCAGCAGAAAATATCATCAAAAATCCAGTTTCCCACTCAACCACCAAACACATCGACATCAGACATCACTTTGTGAGGGATTGCTATAAAAAAGGTTTGATTTCTCTGCATCATGTTCCAACTAAGGATCAACTGGCAGATGTGTTAACCAAAGCATTAGACACCCCTACCTTTGAAAGCTTGATCTCTAGGATTGGCATGCTAAACATGGAATAGCAGGCAAAATCCTGTTTTTATATGAATAAAAGCATTAAAATGTTTTCAGAAAATCAAAAATCCATCCTTAAAAATAGCTAAAAATGAATTTTTCATGAAAAATCCTAAAAGTCTTCCATAACCACTGATGGGTTCAAAAGTCTGCTCTACTTCAAAAGTCTGTCCACTGCTGAAAGTCATCCCCTGTTCTCATTTTCCTCTGATAAGCACTGATGTTCAAAATCAGTGTTGTATCCACTGCTGTGCTATCCACTGATAGTTAAAAGCATCCACTATTCTCCATTACCATTACAACTACTGTCTTCACCAGTTGTTTTCACAAAAAAGTACTGTTCAAAAGTACTGTCCTTCACTTCACTAGGGGATGGCATGCGGACAGTACATAGTGGTCAGACCTTTTGTAACCGCTGCCACGTCAGCATTCACTTTTCCTCCATAAAACCCCTTTTCAATCCCCAAACAGGGTTTCACTATCGAATTGAATTCTTAAAAATTCTCTTCTCAAAGCAGTTTCCATCCCATTCCATCAAATTTCTTCACAAACTCATCTTCGATCCTCATCTTCATAATGACAAAATCGAAATCATCCGCAAAATCTTCCAAAGGGGCCTCTCATAAGGCTACCTCCACAGAAATCCCACACAAATCGTCTCATAATCTTCTGGGTCTTCTCACAAAGCCCGGCACCACTGATACCTTTGATTCCATTCTTGATATGCTTAATGCAACAAAGTACAAAACTTTGTTAACTGCCGATGCACCAATTTACTTGACAACCCAAAGAGAGTTCTGGAAGAATGTAACCCTTGAAAAACAAGGTGAAACTGTCACTACCATTACCTCTTCTCTAAAGGGCAAAACTGTCAACATCACACCGCAATCCATATCAGAGGTCTTTCAGCTCGCTGATCAAGAAGGTAAAGATTCTTTCCCTAAAAATGAGTTAAAGATTGACTTCATTGAGAGAGGGTATGCAGACACAATGATGAAGAGGGATACCTTACAAAAAAGGTTTCTTCCCTCCTGCAACAAGATTTTTATTCCATACCCTTCTCATGTGTGTTTCAAATAAAACCACTTCGCTTAATGAAATACCACTGAAGATTCAAAACTTGGGATATGCTATTTTACAAAAAGAAAATTTTAACTATTCCAAGGTAATCTTCAATGATTTGGTTAAAAATGTTGAAACAAAATCATTCTTACTGTTTCCAAGATTTTTAAGTTATTATTTTGAGAAAAAATTCAGTAAGGATGATATTGCAGTAATAAACCAAGGTGAATCTCTACAAATGCACAACTTAACTGCTGAAACTTTTACAAGAATGTCAACACCTTGCAAAACACAAGCAGAGGTGCCTGAGCAGTCTTTAGCAGCAAACACTGCTCCTCAGGCATCTGCTGCTGTGCCCACTGCTCAAGGTGATCAAGGTAGCAAAACAACTGCCTTGAAACCCACACCTAAAATCACCAAAAAGCCACAGAAAAAGAAAAATCAAAAACCCCCAAACCTACCAAAAAGGCAACTCTGGAGGATGAGATACCAGAGCAACTGCCTGTGACAACACAAAAGTCACAACAAACCACTGCTGCTTCTTCCTCACAGCAGTTGGTAAAAATATCTCAAACCATACCTGAAACTCCTCCTGTCTCTTCACAAAAAGAACAGGTTGTACAAATAGGGTCACCACATCATGATGCTCTCGAAGCACTCGTTTCCATCATCCACAGCCCAATTCCCGGGGCAATTTCGCTTTCCAAACCTACCTTCACATCCCCAATTCCACCAAATACCAAACTACTGTTGAATGCAATTGATCTGAACCTTGCACAAACCAGTCCTTCTCAATCACCTGTCCGTGAGAATATACCTCAACAACAGACTGGGCCTGATGTATCAATCTTTGCTAACCCACCAACACAACCTGAGGAGGTTACACCCTTTGAGTTACAAGTAACTCTTGGTGGTAATCCAAGTGAAGCAACCACTACAAGTGTTGAACCTACAGGTTTACACTTGGATAGTGGTTACATCAATAAGACTTCCTTGGAGGCAATTCCTTCCATAACACCTCTGTTATCTACTAGTAAGTTTGTATTAACCACTGGTTCCATCAAACGATTATCAAGTGTTGAAGGAAGAAGACCCCAGTACCAAGAACAAGGGGCATCAGTTGTTGATGTTTGGAGTACACTCCCTACCTCAACATCTGATACAACCACTGCTAGTGGGAAATCAGATGATCCCATTAAATTGGGTGATGGTTTAAAGTACCAGGAATTGACGGAAAGAGTTGAAAAACTGGATACATCTGTTGTAGAAATCAAAGAAATGCTGCAACAATTGTTAACAGTTCAAATGGTACCATCCACTGCTGTTCCACCTCAAGCACCTGCTCCACCACCAGCAGATGTTACAAATGAGCTCTGGAATCTCTTTCAACCATTTCTCCACCAACAACAACAGATGGCTGAGCAGCAGCATGAAAAACATGTTCAAGAGCTCAGAGAAGCAATGGAGTCTAGTTTCAAAACCACACAAGCAGACATCAAGGCTCTAAAAACGCATTTGTTGGCAACCACTGGCACTGCTCCTCCATCAGTTCTTTATATTGATGAAATCCCCTCAGATAATGCCAAAAAGGGGGAGAAAATTAAGGACTGGATAAAGAAAGGGATTGATAATGGGGTGTATCTTGATCCCGAAAAGGATGCAATGCTCAGAAACATTCCTTTGCCAGATGGTAGCAAAAAGGTTGATGTTACCCAGAATGCACTTGATGATGGTGTCATAAGTGTAAAAAGGGATAGAGCGGCAAAGGATTTATCAAGGTGGAATGAGGAGAAGAGAGCTTTCATGGAGCTGAATGAGCAGGGTTGTTCTGGTGAAAAGGATGATCAAAATCCTGTTCCAAAAAGAAATCTTACTAGAAAAGTAAGGAAACCCAAATCCACACCATCCAGCCTTCCTAAGCATACTTCAAAACCACCATCCAAAAGCCACCAAGATCAAGCCTCCACCCAAACAGTTGCTGAAACTTCTATTGTTCCAACATCTGCTGGTACTTCAGTTGTTACAACAATTGCTCTCACTTCAAAACACACCACTACCACTGCCTTATCACCATCAAAAACAACATCTCCACCATCATTTCCTGCCTTAAAGCAGAAGACAGCAGATGTTAAAACATCTGTTGTAATGGCAACAGTGGTTGAAACAACAGTTGCTTCAACAACTGTTATTCAGTCACAAACCACTGCCACTCAAATCACCTCCACTGTTCCACCCAAAACATCATCTGCCTCTCCTAAAATGAAAAGGAGAAGGATTATCATAGCAGATGATGATTCTCCCTCACCACCATCAACAGCTTCAAAATCCTAAGCACTTGTCACAATTCCAAAACCCATTCCTCTCTCTTCAACTCAAATTCAGAAGCCATTACCTCTTGCAGGTGTTGTGTTTCCTTTAGAACTCATAGCAGTTAGAGATGAAATCAAATCTTTCTACTATGAGGATAACCCTGCCAAAAGGAGCTTGCCTTCAGTAAAAGGATATCCTAGGCCAAACAACATTGAAGAATATTTAGAAATTAAAGCCTAGCAAGCAGAGGATATCGCTAACAAAAATAAACAAGGGAAATCTGATAGGGAATTTCAGCAAAACTATCAGTTTCTTCTCACACAGGTCAGATCAATGGAGCAATTTGCCAAAAATGTTAGTCAACAAATTTCAGAAAGGGCTGATGAGACCCTGAGAAAAGACTACATTGAAAATATCATGACCTACAAGAAATACAAGGGGGAGAAACACATGTACAAACACCGGACCATTCCTGAGCTTGAAAAAGAAGTAGCCAGGATTCATGAAATGATAAAAAATAAAGTCCAGCAAACTCCTCCTGAAAAATTCAAATAATTTGAAGCTGAAAAGGCATTAGAGTTGAAAAGAATGAAAGAGGAGCTTATCACAGCTGATTATGGGTCAAGGAACTCTGTGTCAAAGTGGGGAGACGCTAGGGTCAGGGCCACCTATAAAAGGTTGGAGGAACTTAGGAAGAAAGATCCAACAGCTCCACAAAAGCCTGACTACTCCAAAGCAGAGGTCTCGAAAAGACCACCAAAGCTGCAAGCCAAAAGAACCACTGCTCCTACTGGTGCTACCATCTACAAAAGAAGGAGTCAAAACCGGTTGGATGCTGAAACATTTCAAGATCTAATTGCTAGTAATGACCTTGTAAAAGAGAGCATTATGTTAATGGTGAAAGAAGAATCTGAACTGGAACAATCTGCAAGTACTGCTCAGTCAGTCATGAATAGGCCAGCATCACCAAATACCTCATCAAATAAAATCTCCCAAGAAACCCACCAGGCTCAAAAGTACTAAAGTGGAAAATTGATAAACAGACCCACGTATTGACAGTGTTCAAGTCTAGTGGAGAAGTAAAGAAATTAACAAGGGAACAAGCTCTTGGCCAGAGTCTTGAAGATTTGCAGGATCTCCTTGATCTTCCACTTAGCAGGGATGAGGATGATACAGATGCATTAACCTTTGAATTACAACTCAAAGGACAAATAAGGGAACTGCTGATGAGGCAATAAAGATCTACAATAATGGAGAGTTTTGGCATTATCTGTTCCAGGGGAGATTGTTGGGATTGAACCCTACCAAAGGAACAGATAATGAAAGCCAAAACTGGATCAGAGCAGTGGATCCAGAATAAGCAGATGTTTGGTTGCAAGTCTCTCCCCTTGAAAGTGGTTTCAACATCTGCTGACCTCCTATCTGCTGATCATGCAAACTGCTAACCTACAACTGCTGATCAAGTCAAAGTCTGCTGAAGAACTAAAGCTCTGCTGCTCAATCTAATGCCTTGTTTCAAGCACTGCTGATCATGACAAGTACTGCTGAGTTCACAGCAGTGGAAGGATGCAGCAGCTGTTTATGTTTACTTAATGTAATGAATTGTAACATCAGTAGTTAGTACAGTAGTGTTTGTGTAGGTCAGTTGTTAAGAGTTTGTTAGGAGGTTAGATGTCACTTTCATGGTGACGTCAGCTTTGATGCTCAATAGTTTGCTAGTGCCTATAAATAGAACAGTGCTCTGTACTGTTCTGTTTAGCTCTTTCACCATCATTCTTCCTGCACGAACAAATACTGAGCTCGGGCTGAAGGGGAGTTTGCAAATCATACATGCATTGTAATCAAAGTTTGAAATAAATTTAATCATTTGATTCTGTGTTGAAAATGTATGATTGAAAGCATTTCTTCTGTTTGATTGTGAAAAGTTTTCTTCCATTTAATTTCCGCTGCACTACTCTTTCATTGTTCATTTAAATTCAAACACAAATCACAATCAATCCAAACTCAGATCCTAACAATTAGCTTGTGGGTGGACTGGTGTTGATGTTATCATCTTAATCCCCCAGCTGTCACAAAAGTTAGTAGTTCTACTCCCAATAAATTGGGATCCATTATCACATACAATTTCAGAAGGGATACCAAATCTAGTAATAATATTTCTTTTGATAAAGGATATCACTTCTTTCTCTCTGACTTGAGCAAAGGCTTCAGCCTCTATCCACTTTGAAAAATAGTCAGTCATGGCAAGCATGAATACTTTACCACCAGGTGCCTTGGGAAGTTTACCAACTATATCCATTCCCCATCTCATAAATGGCCAAGAGGAGGATATAGGATGCAAAAGTTCTGCTGGTTGGTGAAGGATATTACTATGTCATTGACAAGGATCATACTTCTTAGCATAATCCATAGCGTCCTTCTTCATCGTAGGCCAATAGTATCCTGTCCTCAGGATCCTTGAGAATAATGCCATGCCCCCAGTGTGGTTTCCACAATCTCCTTCATGAAAATCCTTTAAAACTTCTTGGATTTCAGGATCCTCGATACATCTTAGATATGGTCCTGCAAGAGATCGTTTATATAATATGTTATTCAATATTGTAAATTGAGATACCTTAATTTTGAAAGCCCTGGGGTTTTCTCCTGTAGGAATCTTTCCATGTTGTATGTATCTCATGATTGGAAGGATCCATGATCCTGAATGAGATTGAGTATCCTCACTAGGGATGATTGCAGAATCCTCTCCTATATTCCATGACTTCATGGTCCTCGATAGCATGATTCAGGATATGGATGATAGGGATTTTGATATCCTCTGGGATCTTCAAGGATGATCCTAAATTGGCCAGTGCATCAGCTTCTGTATTCTCTTATCTTGGTACCTGTGTCAAACTAAAGGAAACAAAAGAGAGTGCCAATTCTTTGACTATCTCTAAATATTTGATTAGTTTCTCACCTTTAACAGCATAGGATCCATTAAAGTGATTAGTGATTAATAATGAATCTACATGTACCTCAAGACACCTGATCCTCATATGCTTGGCAATTTGCAAACCAGCTATCAAGGCTTCATATTCAGCCTTATTGTTTGTAGTTTGGAACTCACAAGCTATAGAGTGGGGTATTATGTCCCCCTGTGGCGATTTTAGTAGTATTCCAAGCCCTGTTCCTTTGACATTAGAGGCTCCATCAATGAAGAGTATCCAAGGATCCTTAGTTTCTTCAAGCTGTTGGACTTCTAACTCAGCTTCCTTTTGCAAGTCACTACTGAAATCTGCCACAAAGTCAGCTAAAGCCTGGGATTTAATGGCGGTTCTAGGCTCATATCTCATATCACAAGCACTAAGCTTCACTGCCCACTTAGCCATCCTTCCTGACATTTCAGGTTTCCTGAGAACATTCTTAATTGGGAAGTTAGTCTTAACGATAATGGTATGAGTTTCAAAATAATGTCTTAATTTAGTAGACGCCATAATTAAAGCCAGAATAAGTTTTTCTAAATGTGAATACCTGGATTCAGCATCAAGCAAACTCTTACTTACATAATAAACAGGATGTTGTGTACCTTGGTGATCCTTAACAAGGACCGCACTTACTGCTTTTGAGGATACAACTAGGTATAAGGATAATATATCCCCCTTTTTCTGGTTTCATCAAAGCGGGGGCTGAGGACAGGTAATCCTTAAGAGCTTTGAGGGTACCTTCATGCTTCTCAGTCCATTTAAATATCTTGTTCTTCCTCAGGATGTCATAGAATTCCTTGCACTTTTCTGAGGATTTGGATATGAACCTGTTTAAGGCTGCGACCCTGCCTGTCAATCTTTGCACATCCTTAGCATTGGCAGGTGATTTGATGTTCACAATAGCCTTAATCTGCTCTGGACTTGCTTCAATGCTCCTCTTAGTCACCATATAGCCTAGGAATTTACCTGCTTTAACACCAAAATGACACTTGGCAGGATTTAGTTTCATATTGTATTTGTCAAGGATATTGAATGCTTCCTCCAAGTCTTTAAGGTGATCCTCAGCTTTTTTAGACTTAACCACCATGTCATCTATATAGACTTCCATAGTGTGTCCAATTTGATCCTTGAACATCATGTTGACTAGCCTTTGGTAAGTTGCACCTGCATTTCTTAGTCCAAATGGCATAGCAATATAACAATAAGTACCAGTTGGGGTCATAAAGGCTATATCCTCTTGATCAGATGGTTCCATCTGAATTTGTTGAAATCCAGATAAAAAATCCATAAAAGTTAACAGTTCATGACCCGCGGTAGCATCCACCATGGAGTCAATGTGGGGCAATGGGAAAGGATCCTTGGGACATGCCTTATTTGTAACACCCTGAAAACGGGTTTGGTAATCAAACCACGTTAATACTAAAGGACAGGTAAAATACAGTTAGTGGTAAAACTTACCCGGTAAATATTAGGATTCAAATAAATAAACCTAATATTAAATAAAAGTTTAGCAAATCCTTTTGAGGAAAATTAAGTGAATAAAAGGCCCGAATTAACGGGACTTAAAACAGACTGGGTCATAATTTTCCCCGAACCTATTATGTTAACTAGGAATGTCTAACCTAGTAAATAAGAGGGAATATTGTTTAAACTAAAGGAGTTGTGATCTATTTGATAACTGACCAAACACGAGGGGCTAAAGATGGATAAAATGAAAGCTTAATTATAAACAAAAAAAATAAAACCCACACACACAGGGCGTGCGTAGGATCGACCAGAAGAAAGCTCCATGGGAGCCCAACCCTAGTTCTTGCTAAATCTCTCAAATTGAAGGTCCAAATCAGTTCCAAATCAAAATCCGAGCACGAATTAGTGATCTCCACTGAAAAAGGAGTCAAAAGGTATGTAAATTTCATGAGAAATCTCTAGTTGAATTTCTGAGTAAACCTAGAGAATTCAAAAATTGTTGATGCATGCTTGTTATATGGATAGAATAGGAACATAGTAGTGTCTAGGAGTAAACCCTAGACAAGTATATGTTGAAATCATGCTTAGCTCAAGATTTTGTTGATACTAAATTCATGTATCAGATGTTTTTAGGGTTTTGATTGCAAAAAAAAATAGTTTTATGATGTCAAGAACAAGCTTAAACTGAAAGCTGAATTCAAACGATTCTTGATCAGAATTTACAGCCGATTTGTATTGGCTGTAACCTGGACAAAACCTAATAAAATCATGTGTTTCTTGAGTCTAAAATGTAATTCCAGGAAATATCTTTAAAACCCCACTGGAATCGCATTTTTTCGACGAAAATTGAGCGTTTTATGAATTTTTCCGTATCAAAGGTTCAAGCTGCGTTTTCTGGCAGAATTTCCAGCCCATTACGAATGTCATAACTCAATTTAGGGATTGAGTTATGATCTCAAATTTGTACTGTAGAAAGTTTTAAGTTATTAGAAAAATCGCCAATTGGAATTTCGTCAATCAGATAAACGAGGAATTTTAAATGAATTTTTCCGTAAGCTGCAGTCAGAAGTGACGAATCTGATTGCAGCTTAGTTAATGAATTTTTACGAATTTTTGGTAAAGAGTTAGATCTTGAAATTTTAACACAAGCTCTAACCCTCCGAGTGGTACACCACATAAAAAAATCATAATTTTTGAAGACTTGCAAACAGGTTAAACAGGTCAACAAAAACAGCCTATTTTCAGTGATACGAAACTTGATTGTTGATGTTATAGATTATGCCCACAATGTTCAAATGTTGAAACTATGAATGAAATGCGTAATTTCCTAATTGATTCAATTAGGGGTGATACGTGATAATACGGAATCTAATCATAATGTAGAATTTAGTTCATTTCACGTATCATATGATTAGATGTAGTTAACAAGTAGAAAGTTAAAATTAACCAATGACGAAGTCGAATAATGATTTCGACATAAAAAATACGTAAGGTGGAATAGTCGTATTAGTTAATGACTAATCTAACCACCTTGTGAATGATGATGTTAGTTTGACGCTAAACGAGCTAGGTGGAAGCTTGAGGACGAATCGAGTCAAACAAATCAATAAGGAAAAGTAAGGCATAGTTTAGATGCGAGGTAAGTAAAGCTTACACCTTTATCGTAAGATATGTATTTATTTATAGATTATAAATACGACCAGGTTATATTCAAAATATGATTTTGACACGAAAAGATACGGGTTGGAACGTATCAAAAGACGAAAAACCATGTTTAATGGTAAAAATGGGTGAAATGGTAATTTGGTCATGGGATGACATAAATAAAAATGAGTTTTTGAATGGCTACTTTCTAAGTAAGCTTAAATGAATAAAAAGGGTAAAATGGTGATCTAGTCAAATATAAGCGCGAAATGTTTGGTCGTTTAGACCAAACGGGTCAAATGGTAATGTTGATACCATTTAACAATTAACGACTAATAAGTGTTTGTGGAGTTTTATGCACACAGGATAAATCGGCCTATGAATTAGTGATGCTATGAATTAGCGATTATTGAGACAAGGTATTAAACTGGGTCAATATGTTGATCCGAACCAGGCCAGGTACGCATATTGTGGGTTATAGATAAGTATACAGTAGATTGTGCATAACCAAGGGGAAAGATTTAAACTTAAAAGGTTTAAATCTTCGAAATAGGTCAAAATGAATTGCGCGCGTAACTTTGGTGATTGCTGGCGTAATGCACAAAAGTTATGAATCCAAGTTAGAGGTTTTGAGTGAAATACTTGGTATAGGCTTTATGATAAATTGGAAACAAATTTGGAGGTTTTAAACACAAACGGGTCAAGATGTTAATTTTGAACAATAAGCCGAATACTTAGAAATCTAGAATTTTATTAGTTTGAATGTCGAATTTTAACTCCATATGATGGAGAATTAAATTACGAACGCGTAGGAAAAAAAGAATCACGCAAAACGGATAAGTAGAATGAAAGTTATGGCATTTTAAAGTCCGTTTTTGGATTAAAACCATAGCTGGGCGAAAATTGCAGGTTGCAGCAACAATCCTGCTGGAAAATGCTATCCCTCGCGCCACGCGACAGGATCTCTTAGATCCGGCGCGACACGCGAGAGCCGTCGCGACACGCGACAGAGTGAAGGGTGTCTGGCGCGACACGCGACAGGACCAAATCTGAAATTTTATTTTATTTTTCATGATTCGATGCGGGAACTTGTTTATACGCGTTATATCAATGTCAAAACTAACATTTTAAGTGGTTTTGACTTTAGGTAATGTTGGGAATGTCCCGGATGAAGATCAAGCTCATTGAAGAACCGGACACGATCAAGATACAAGCTTCCGCACATGGTTACGTCGTCATTTAAAAACGACGAATTTATACATATTGTATTGTATTGTTTCAAATCCGAAAATGTTTTAATTTAACCGTATTTTTCGATGTATATGTAATTATAATTACATGTTTATTTACGTAAATAATACGAAAACCCTAAAATAATAGTAAGGGTGTTACAAGTTGGTAATCAAAGCTCAAGGTTTAAAGAGTAAGTGTGTTCGGTTCGAAGCTTGATGGCAAATCCGGTAAGTACATGTATGTTAATAGTTTAGTAGGATTAAAGTGTTGTGAACAACACAAAGGGTATCATGTAATACACGTTACACCAACGAAAATGATTAGCATAGTTAACGAAATCACGTGCAGTAAAAAAAAAAAACCTTGTATTACAATACATGCATTTATTAATGTCGAAATTACTAACTGTTGTAAATGTTTTAGTTGAAGGACACTCGCATATGAAGATAGGGAGAGTTTAACAAATCGCGGACTTGATAGAGGAACGGTCCAAAGAGTATGCTCATCGAGGACCTAAATCGCGTGGCGGTCGCGAACAAGGCTAGTGGCAAGAGAAGCCCGTTAGGGCAAGCATTACCAGGTGCACATTTTAAATTTAATTGCACAAATAGTAATATGCAACAAATACGTAGATATTGAAAGTTGCATATGTAGATTAAAAACTTGGAAAAACCCGGATAGAAAAATCTATCCGGGATATTGTTTCCAAGAGAAATAAATAGAGGTGTTACTTACATGGGGCGTGATGTGAAAGTTATAAAAGGGTCATGTATGTCATGTGTTGATCGCCTACTCTGGCCAAGTAGGTAGTGAACACATGATACCATGAACTTTTTATGATGGACACGCTTACACCCGATGTAGTAAGGACAGGGTGAGTGGGACAAATTAAAAGTACCGAAATGAATCAGATAAGTAAAATATTTGATCATAATGTAAACGCACAGCCGAGTGACAGAAGCGTATTATATTAGGATAATGAGCCCGAGAGAAGGGACAAAGAAACATGTAAAATGATTAAGGTACGCATTGGGAGGGGGTGTACTTACACTCGAACCCGGAGAATGTAAACATGTAAAACGATTAAGGTACGCATTGGGAGGGGGTGTACTTACACTCGAACCCGGAGAATGCAAACATGTAAAACGATTAAGATATACACTGGGAGGGGGTGTACTTACACTCGAACCCGGAGAATGCAAACATGTAAAATGATGTAGACATGTATTGGGAGGGGGTGTACTTACACTCGAAGCCAAAGAATATAAACATGTAGAATGATCAAGATATGCATTGGGGGGGAGTGTACTTACACTCGAACCCGGAAAATGCGAATATGTCTCTAAGCGGGTCGTTTTTGTAAAACGTCAAACTTGAGGACAAAGTCGGAATAAAAAAAAATGAAACTAGGTCTTAATGCATACCGGGAGGGTTGCAATAATAATGACTTCGGTAAAACACCCGGTTGATGGGTAAGAATTAAATACATGCGTAGACCAAGAAACGGGAACTCGGATGGAAAGTTAAAAGACTCGGGTTTTGGGTCATAACTAAAAGATGATAAGATAATGTAAATAGAAACTGTGAATAAATTATGTTCAACTATTTTAAAGTTAAACGGGTCGAATATAATATCATGCCGGACGACATGAGTAAACGCAAGCGGGATAATAGTAGCGTTAAAAGTAAAAGAATAATGAGCCCGGTAATGGGACATAATCAAATACGAATGTATGTAAACTGGATAAGGGTGAGCATAAGATAAACCGACGCATAAATGACTTGAGAAGTCATAAAGTCAAAAAAAATCCGAAAGGAAACGAATGTAGCCTTAGACTACGGTCAAGGTCAAAGAAAATACCAAGGCGAAAATAAATGATTTTAAACAAAAACAGGATGCCTAGATACCAAACATGTATTTTAAGAATTACATGAGTAAGGAATGATCTACATGATCAACCTAACCTTTGGGGTTATAAACAATGGAAAGGTCTACGAGACTAAAACGACCCACGAGTCATAACTAGAAAGAAATAGATTATAGGGACCTCGCCTTAAAGAGGTGAAGGTCTAATAAAATACCCATAGGCTAAGTGATAAAACCTATGGGTTAATAAGACAAAGCGATGGAATAAATGGAGAATCCTCGCATAAGTCAAAGACTGAAAAAGAATAAATTTTGGACTGCCAATATCCCGGTATGGATAATTGACAAAGGTTAAAGAGAAGACGCTAAATTAAAACTTCGGTTTTGGTAAGAAATAACGTTTCTACCAAAAAAAAAAAAAAGAATTCTGATAGGAATTTAAATAGTAAGCATGAAAGATACAAGTCTTGACACTGATAGGCGCAAGACGATATATTCGAAAAGTGATATTTTCGAAAATGAAAGGTTGATATAAATTAAACATGATGTGACACGATCACGGTCAAGAAATGCAATGTGAAGTAGAATCACATTATAACCAAGCGAGCGGTAGAAAGTAACTGGACTAATAAGTCTAGTTAGTGAGACCGGTTAAGGTCAGCAATTCAAATCAAGAAATTTAGTTTGTTGTAAGCAGTGGATTCGGTATAACTGAATCGAATAAATAAATTTGAAAACAAAAGAACTGGTTGCTAAAAGTGAAGGATTTCACTAAAGACCCTTAAATGGGACAAAGTAACGGATTCATAAAGAATTCGATAGTATATGAAAGCGATGGATATCGCTAAGTTAACTAAACTAGTGGAAATAACGAGATTACGTTATTTCAAGTTGCATTATGTCGTAAGAGATACGTAGACAATAAGTAACCAAAAAGATGTTACCATACTTTTTGGTGAGATTATTATATGCGAGTAATGCTCAAGTGATCACCGAAAGCTAATGTTCAGATGATCTAAACTAATAAAGTATGTGAGAAAGGTTTCTGGGACGAAACCTCTTTAAGGGGGGTAGACTTGTAACACCCCGAAAACGGGTTTGGTAATCAAACCACGTTAATACTAAAGGACGGGTAAAATACAGTTAGTGGTAAAATTTACCCGGTAAATATTAGGATTCAAATAAATAAACCTAATATTAAATAAAAGTTGAGCAAATCCTTTTGAGGAAAATAAAGTGAATAAAAGGCCCGAATTAACGGGACTTAAAACAGACTGGGTCATAATTTTCCCCGAACCTATTATGTTAACTAGGAATGTCTAACCTAGTAAATAAGAGGGAATATTGTTTAAACTAAAGGAGTTGTGATCTATTTGATAACTAACCAAACACAAGGGGCCAAAGATGGATAAAATGAAAGCTTAATTATAAACAAAAAAATAAATAAAACCCACACACACAGGGCGTGCGTAGGATCGACCAGAAGAAAGCTCCATGGGAGCCCAACCCTAGTTTTTGCTAAATCTCTCAAATTGAAGGTCCAAATCAGTTCCAAATCAAAATCCGAGCACGAATTAGTGATCTCCACTGAAAAAGGAGTCAAAAGGTATGTAAATTTCATGAGAAATCTCTAGTTGAATTTCTGAGTAAACCTAGAGAATTCAAAAATTGTTGATGCATGCTTGTTATATGGATAGAATAGGAACATAGTAGTGTCTAGGAGTAAACCCTAGACAAGTATATGTTGAAATCATGCTTAGCTCAAGATTTTGTTGATACTAAATTCATGTATGAGATGTTTTTAGGGTTTTTATTGCAAAAAAATAGTGTTATGATGTCAAGAACAAGCTTAAACTGAAAGCTGAATTCAAACGATTCTTGATCAGAATTTACAGCCGACTTATATTGGCTGTAACCTGGACAAAACCTGATAAAATCATGTGTTTCTTGAGTCTAAAATGTAATTCCAGGAAATATCTTTAAAACCCCACTGGAATCGCATTTTTTCGACGAAAATTTAGCGTTTTATGAATTTTTCCGTATCAAAGGTTCAAGCTGCGTGTTCTGACAGAATTTGCAGCCCATTACGAATGTCATAACTCAATCTAGGAATTGAGTTATGATCTCAAATTTGTACTGTAGAAAGTTTTAAATTATTAGAAAAATCGCCAGTTGGAATTTCGTCAATCGGATAAACGAGGAATTTTAAATGAATTTTTCCGTAAGCTGCAGTCAGAAGTGATGAATCTGATTGCAGCTTAGTTAATGAATTTTTACGAATTTTTGGTAAAGTGTTACATGTTGAAATTTTAACACAAGGTCTAACCCTCCGAGTGGTACACCACATGAAAAAGTCATAATTTTTGAAGACTTGCAAACAGGTTAAACAGGTCAACAAAAATAGCCTATTTTCAGTGATATGAAACTTGATTGTTGATGTTATAGATTATGCCCACAATGTTCATATGTTGAAACTATGAATGAAACGCGTAATTTCCTAATTGATTCAATTAGGGGTGATACGTGATAATACGGAATCTCATCATAATGTAGAATTTAGTTAATTTCACGTATCATATGATTAGAGGTAGTTAACTAGTAGAAAGTTAAAATTAACCAATGACGAAATCGAATAATGATTTCGACATAGAAAATACGTAAGGTGGAATAGTCGTATTAGTTAATGACTAATCTAACCACTTTGTGAATGATGATGTTAGTTTGACGCTAAACGAGCTAGGTGGAAGCTTGAGGACGAAGCGGGTCAAACAAATCAATAAGGAAAAGTAAGGCATAGTTTGGATGCGAGGTAAGTAAAGCTTACACCTTTATCGTAAGATATGTATTTATTTATAGATTATAAATACGACCAGGTTATATTCAAAATATGATTTTGACACGAAAAGATACGGGTCGGAACGTATCAAAAGACTAAAAACCATGTTTAATGGTAAAAATGGGTGAAATGGTAATTTGGTCATGGGATGACATAAATAAAAATGATTTTTTGAATGGCTACTTTCTAAGTAAGCTTAAACGAATAAAAAGGGTAAAATGGTGATCTAGTCAAATATAAGCGTGAAATGTTTGGTCATTTAGACCAAACGGGTCAAATGGTAATGTTGATACCATTTAACAATTAACGACTAATAAGTGTTTGTGGAGTTTTATGCACACAGGATAAATCGGCCTATGAATTAGCGATGCTATGAATTAGCGATTATTGAGACAAGGTATTAAAACGGGTCAATATGTTGATCCGAACCAGGTACGCATATTGTGGGCCAAGGGGAAAGATTTAAACTTAAAAGGTTTAAATCTTCGAAATAGGTCAAAATGAATTACGCGCGTAACTTTGGTGATTGCTGCGTAATGCACAAAAGTTATGAATCCAAGTTAGAGGTTTTGAGTGAAATACTTGGTATAGGCTTTATGATAAATTGGAAACAAATTTGGAGGTTTTAAACACAAACGGGTCAAGATGTTAATTTGAACAATAAGCCGAATACTTAGAAATCTAGAATTTTATTAGTTTGAATGTCGAATTTTAACTCCATGTAATGGAGAATTAAATTACGAACGCGTAGGAAAAAAAGAATCACGCAAAACGGATAAGTAGAATGAAAGTTATGGCATTTTAAAGTCCGTTTTTGGATTAAAACCATAGTTGGGCGAGAATTGCAGGTTGCAGCAACAATCCTGCTGGAAAATGCTATCCCTCGCGCCACGCGACAGGATCTCTTAGATCCGGCGCGACACGCGAGAGCCGTCGCGACACGCGACAGAGTGAAGGTTGTCTGGCGCGACACGCCAGAGCCGTCGCGACACGCGACAGAGTGAAGGGTGTCTGGCGCGACACGCGACAGGACCAAATCTGAAATTTTATTTTATTTTTCATGATTCGATGCTGGAACTTGTTTATACGCGCTATATCAATGTCAAAACTAACATTTTAAGTGGTTTTGACTTTAGGTAATGTTGGGAATGTCCCGGATGAAGATCAAGCTCATTAAAGAACCGAACACGATCAAGATACAAGCTTCCGCACATGGTTTCGTCGTCATTTAAAAACGACGAATTTATACATATTGTATTGTATTGTTTCAAATCCGAAAATGTTTTAATTTAACCGTATTTTTCAATGTATATGTAATTATAATTACATGTTTATTTACGTAAATAATACGAAAACCCTAAAATAATAGCAAGGGTGTTACATTATTTAAATCAGTAAAGTCGACACATACCCTCCACTTTCCGTTTTTCTTTTGAACAACAACCACATTGGCCAACCATTTTAGATACTTGACCTCTCTAATCATACCTGCTCGGAGTAACCTTTCTACTTCCTCCTGGATAATGGCATTTCTCTCTGGTGCAAACTTCCTCCTCTTTTGATGGATTGGTTTGAATGATCTGTCAATGCCAAGTTTATGAGTAATTATATCTTTAGATATACCTGTCATATCTTCGTGTTTCCATGCAAAGGTAGACTTTCTTCTCTTGAGGAAGGATACCAAATCCTCTTCTATTTTGCTAAGGATCCCTGATCCTATGTAAATCTTGGATTCAGGATCATGAGGATCCATAAGGATTTCTTCTACATCCTGCTCTCTTGCCTCCAAGACATCCCTTGGAGGATACTTTAATTGCTATTGCTCTCTAGGCCTTGAGGCTGGTTTCATTGATGATGTGTAGCAATTCTTAGCCTCTTGCTGATCGCTTTCAATTTTCACCACCCCCCATGGACTAGGAAGCTTCACACATTGATGATAAGTGGATGGGACTGCCTTCATGTCATGTATCCAAGGCCTGCCAAGGATAACATCACAACAGGATAAGCAATCTATAACACAAAATTTTTCATCAGAATGTAATCCTTCGATATAAATTGGGAGTTTGGTGTCCCCTAGAGTATTCTTGGTCTCCCCACAGAATCCCACAAGCACTTAGGATCTTGGTATAATATCAGATTCAGGACTATTCATCTTCTTAAGGACATCAAGCTGGATGATGTTCACAGAGCTTCCTCCATCTATAGGGATCCTGCGAACAAAATGGTTAGAAATAAAAAGAGTGATAACAAGACCATCATGATGAGGATCCTTAATGTCAACACGATCATCCTCATCAAAAGTTATAACTTTATCCTTGGTAACACTGGATGTTCGGATGGGTCTGTCTCCATTCTCCATCTTGGTTTCCTTAGCATGTCTTTTGGCTGCTGAAAAGGAAGTACCACAAATGTCTGATCCTCCGGATATAAAGTTTATAACTTGTGCATCTACTGGAGGAGCTGGAGCTTTTTCTGGGATCCTTTCAGGATCCTGGGTTCTTGACTTCTTTCGCCCCAAAAGTTCCTTTAAGTGCCCCTTGCTTAACAAGTAACCAATTTCTTTCCTTAGTGCAATGCACTCTTCAGTGAGATGCCCAAAATCCTCGTGATATGCACACCATTTTGATTTGTCTTTCGTCGCAGCTGGTTTATCACTTTTTCTTGGCCACCTAGCTTTTTCACCTAAGTTCTGCATTGCAAGGATTAGTTCATTGTTATCAACAGAAAAACAGTATTCAGAAATTGGAGGATAATCCTCATCATCTTCTTCCTGTTCTACTGCATGCACGTTCTGGTTATCAGACTTGTTGTAGGATTTGAACTTGTTATTCTTGAAGGAGGATCCTTGCTTTTCCTGTTTTGAGGATCCTGCTAGTCTCTCCTGGATCCTTTTGTCATCCTCTAATCGGATGAACCTAAGGGCCCTGGTTCTTTCTTCATCGAGATTCCTGCATGGGGTCATAACAAGATCATCATAGAATAATGAATCCCTAAGTAAACCCATTTTAAAGGCTTCTACAGCCGTGACTATATCTAAGTTAGGAATATCTAAGGATTCTTTACTAAACTTAGTGATATAATCTCTAAGTGATTCATTTTGACCCTGAGTTACCCTATATAAATCACTAGTTAATCGTTCAAATTTTCTACTACAAGAAAATTGATTATTAAACAGGTTAACTAGATTAGCAAATGAAGTAATAGAATAGGGGGGAAGACTTAGCAGCCATTTAAGAGCTGATCCTGTGAGAGTGGATCCAAAACCCTTGTATAGACATGCTTCTTTTAACCTCTCTGGGATGGGATTAATCTCCATCCTTTCTCTGTATTGAGCCACGTGTTCTTCAGGATCTGTTGAGCCATCATATAACTTCATGGTTGGTATCTGGAACCTTTTGGGTATCTCAGCATCACAAATAGGTGGTGCAAAACGAGATATCTTATGGCTCCCATCTGCAATTTCAGGAATAGGCTTAACCACCCCTGGAACACTGGATATCATATCCTTAAGCTTTTGTAACTCCCTAGCCATAGCCTGATTGATACCTGTATCCTGCATAAGGCCATGGTTAGTGGTATAAGAATTATTAAAAGTGTTACCTCCTGGTGGATTCAAGTTCAGAATCCCGGATGTGAATCCATATTGTCGAGATTCTGGTATGATTGAAGGACCAGAAGAAGCAATGGTTTGCATTGGGATGAAGTATCCTTGATGGACATCAGAACTTCCAGGTTGCAAACTTTTTAAGGATCCTGGATCCTGGGAAACATTGGATCCTTGACGCATTGTGAATGGGGGTCTTGGAGGATAATCCTTGGATCCGAAAACCTGAGAGGATCCTTGAACCTGAGAGGATCCTTGAACCTGAGAGGATCCTTGAACCTGCTGCGTCCCCATGTATCCTCCTGAGCTGATGAAGGATCCTTGATGCTGAGAGAAGGATACTGCTGGTTGAAAATAGGATCCTAGAGCCTGAGACGTTGCTGAGGATCCGTAGTGCATTCCCCTTGTTCCACCCAAGTATTGGACATCTGGAGCTGCAGAATGCTGAGAGGTTATGACCAGAGTGTCGAAATTCAAAGATCTAGGCATCAACGGGGAATGATCCTCTGCCGATCTCTTCTGTTTCTTGATATCTCCAATTTCTCTGAGAATCCTTTCGTTAGTCTTATCCTGTTGCTGTATGTGATCCTTTATCTGCAAAATTAAAGTAAAAAGGTCACTAGTAGTAGGAGTATAAGATGCAGAAGAAGTTGGAGGTTTTGAGAAAATAGGAGTCGGTTTCTTTTCAGCATTCTTCTGGGATCCAGAAGGTCGTAGAGGCAAAGGTGGAATGCCTTGGGATGAATTGATCGCAGGCATTGCACTTGAAGTGGTTTTTCCTTGAGAAGCGATCTAGTTGAATGTGATGAACCGAAATGATCGAAATGAACAAAATTTCTCAGAAATGAAGCACCAATTGCCCCACGGTGGGCGCCAAACTGTTTTGGTCAAAAATCAAGCAAAGATAATGCAACCAAATCTTTATGTGTGAGGTGTGATGCTTGAATCAATGAACAATGCTTAGGATAACAATCAAAAGTAATGAACAAATGACACAAGGATTTATACGAGGAAAAAGCCCTTGATCAAGAGTTAATCTCCGGCATAAAAAACCTCGGGTGATGGAAACTACCGATCACCAACTTAGATTAACCCAAATGTATGTTACAACTTCGGATGATAGCGAGCTAGTTACAACGATAACTAGAATGAAATGTGTAAAAATGATGTTTAATCACCGAGCAGAGTGTTGTAAACTGATGAGAGCAGTACGAGTGTGTGTTTGTAGCAAAAAATAGCCAAGTGTTCTAATCTAGCTTTTATCCCCTTTTAAATTTAGTAAATATCTAAGATAACTAACTATCCGCAATTCGTGCACTCTCCCCACGATCTCCATAACGTTCACCATGGTCAAGCACGTGCGGAATAAAAGAGAATATGCTCCAAGAATATCGCCATGACCAAGTCCAAGCACGTACTCCTGCAAAACAATTCCATATTCAAAGTAGACAATCGTTAGTGTAAGGATCACTATGAGGATCCTGGATCCTGATCCTACAATACTCTCCGAGGATCCTGAACTTAAACACAATTAAGGATCCTTAAACCCGACAGCAATTGAGGATCACTGATCATAGGAAAATCCTCCCCTAACAATTCCCAAGCCATCACCCGCAACCAAACCCCGGAGTTCAAGTTCCCGCACAAGGAAAGAAACCGACTCTCCTGCTATTTCTGATACATTTCCCTATGAAAACCATGGGTTTATCGAAGCGAGCGGGTTCATGACCTCTTTTCTTAACCAAGTACAAAGTTCTGTTCCTTAACCTGCACATTTATGCCAAACAACACCATGATTATCATAATACCCGTGCTTCCGGATGTAGGGCCTTGAACGTCTAGTTCATCTATACCAAGAATCCTGTGAGCTCAACAAGATACTCGAGTCCAAATTGAAGAAATCCGAGGTCACCATATCCGACCAGGGCGTGATTGCTGCTGCCAAATCCTGGCACTATGAGGATAAGTTCAAGGCTATGACCCAGGAACACCAGGCCGCCCTTAACAAAGCTACCCTCAATGCCCAAGCTAATCTCGACGCCGCCCATGCCCAACACGAAAGGGACATGATCACCTGCCGGGAGGGTGAATGCCCTTCCTTGGATGTCCATGCCTGGGAAACAAAGCTAAGGAGTCTCAGCAGCAATCATGTTAAATCTGCAGCTGAAGGGCCTTCAAAGGCGGTTGAAAAATCTACCGGTGCTGAAAGAGATGTTCAAGCTGATCCCGGAGCAGATGCTACCGAAAACGCCATGACCGAAGAAGGCGTTGCCCCCTAGAATTCGTTTCTTTTAAATTTGATGATTATGTTTGAACAATTTTACTTTTTGCTCTATGAACAATTTCTATTCCTGCATTAAAATGACTTGATAGCCGAAGGTGGATGGGTCCTTGGTTTTAGGATGAAGCCTTCGGTTATCAACTAGTATTGCCGATTTCAAACAATTTCATCTTTCGTTTTACTTACTGTTGCCTTTCAATTTTTTTCCATACATTACTTAGTTTAGATTTCAGTTTTGTAAAACTGGTCTTATCATTTCTGTGAAGATATCCTGATCAATATATTCAGTGATATCCTACGTAAACTTTCGTAAAGTAAGACTTATCAATAATTCAGACAAAGTTTTTCAAAATAGTTTATTCTTCAAAATCTCAACTAACTTAAATAATGTTTTCAAAGGAAAAAGATAATTATAATTTATAAACAAATCTAACTCTGATTTTTTTAAATCCATGTACCGTATCCCAAATGATCCACCCAAATATCCTGAATCATACCCTGAGAATTTATTTTGAGAATATATCCTAAAGATATATTCTGATCAGGATACTTAAACTTTAAACATGGTTTCAAAAGTTCAAACGAGTTATGTAAGATTCGCAAAGGAAAGATCATACAAGGAATATGGTGTAACCCTAGTACCGAACTTCAATCCTTCTTGCAACTCCTTCCACTAAGATGTCCCCAGCCTTAGTATACTAGGTTCAAATTTGATTCTTTGAGCCTTTCATAGTTGTCTTAGGAGGAATGTCCCCTGTGCATGAATACTTAGAAAATTTTTGAATATCAGTTCCAACTGTTTAGACAATTCTTTGTGTTACAGGGTGTGACATTTGTGCTTGTGATGTCATTGTACAGACTTTGAACAATACAATATTAATAAAACAATGAGTTTTGATCCCAATGTTTGTCATTTATGTTTGATTTTATGCACATGTTGATTTTTGATCGATTTCAAACTCTATATCGCTTTCTAGAAAGTTATACGCAAACTGATGCATAATCGCAGTCAGTTTAACGCGACAAACACTCCGGAACAGCAACATAAGCTTAACATACCTTAAATAACCTTTACATAACTTAGTAATAAGTTTTGAAGGCTTTGGTATGGCAAAAACAAGTTTATTCGCTCTCAGGGACTATTTGCGTCAACTTGCAAAAGTATGTCGTTTCGTAAGGAAACGTACAGTCCGGAACTTGATCATAAGTTAAACATACCATATATAACCTAAACATGGCTTAGAATTAAGCTTTGATAGGTTCGGTGTTCGAAAACATGCTTATATGATCTTACGGGGACTAAAAGTGTCAAAAACGGCGTAAGTTTGCATTTTCACGCATATCTTACGTTCTGGCCACATCTGGACATCCAAAATTTTTGTACACACTAGAATATTTTTATTTTAGTGATTAGGACACGAAAACGCCATTCGTCACGCATTTTGGATCGTACACACGTCCGTTTGAGTTTCGTCGTAATTTAACGAACACCGCGACCGTACGACCAAACGAGCCGACATCCGAGAGTTTTCTGAGCATATTTTGAGTCCCCTAAACATTATTGACCTTGTAGAGCCTTGAAAATGGCTTAACGGGTGCCAAAAGTGCTAAAAATGGACTCGAACAAGTGCAGGGGCCAAAGCTGTCAAACTTGGAAAGTTGCTGGTCTGCAGGTGGCTTACGGACCGTATGCCCATATCCTTACGGTCCGTAAGGAAGGCCCAACGACCAGAAATGAGTTTCAGCAATCTGTTTGATCTTTGGGGGCTGTTTGTGCAAATTCTTTGTGTGATGGGCAAGTTTATGTGTTCTCCAAGGCTACCAATCAGTCCCTAACAATTGTATGGCCATGATTCATTGCTTGGGAGTTACACAAACACTTGGAATGATCTTGTGTTCTTGCAAAAACTATAAATAGCCATCCAATTTCATTCATTCCTTGCTCATTCTTCTCATTCTCCTCTCTACATCTCCTTTGGGAGCATTCTCAAGTGGTTTGGAGCTTATTTTCTTTGTAGAAAAGATGGCAAGGACCCTTAGTGAGCATTCTTTCAATCTCTTATTGCTTACTAGTTTAAAAAGTCAAACAGTGTTTGACTTTCAGTTTGACCAGTCTTTGGTTAACGCAAAGTTCGGTTGAACTTTGCAACGTGATTGTAATCACGTTGGTTATAATCCTTAGTGATTATACCTACTGATTACCACGTTAACTAGGTGTAGTGACGAGTCAAAGTTTCGGTCAAAATGCGTTTTAGCACGCATTTTGCCTTGGAACTACTTTTAGGTATCAAAACAATTTGTTTTGATACCAAATCAGTAGGTTAAACATGTTTTGACATGTTTAACTCGTCACTATTAGTTTAGTGCTTGTTTAGGGTCGAAAGGTAAGCGGTTTTACATGACATTTATGCTATGTATGTTTACTGAGCATGCTAGCACATTGTTTTACATGAACATTTCTACTAGGCATGTTTACTTAGCATTCCTAGTACATGGTTTTCATAGCATGCTTACATTGGTTATGACATTTGGTGTGTTTAATCGGGACAATAATACATTCATTAACATTGATCACGCCGCTCGGTAGTATGTAATGGTACCATAGGAATTGACAACTCCCGTTTCCGACTTCCTAGGTTTGTTTGGAAGTTGGGAATGACAGAATCCGACTACATAATTTAGATAAACCTTTAATTCGTTATAAGGGTTTGTCGCCACAGTCGCAAGGCTTGAATGTTTGCGATTAACATTACTGCATAAATGTTTGTAATCATAGAGCATTGTTTTTCTGCAAAACATAACATTTGATTTAAACTTAGGTTTATTCAAAAACATTGTTTTGTACATTTTCTATGGGGTTGAGTAGCTTCTAGTTATTCACCATACATGACATTTGTTTCACATTGGCATCATCACATAGTTTAAGTAGATGATTTCCTACTTACTATGCATTACATTGGTTATACATGATACATGTTATACCTGACATTTAACATGGTTTTCACATGAACATTTGACATTGAACATTACCTTTTGGTTGGTTATTGATAAGTGACTTATGTAACGGGGCTATGTGTTATATGACAAAAGCATGGTGGATACACCGTTGGTACTTCCTATATATAAGTGCTTTTACCATATCATACATTGTTGCGTTATCTAAATCACTTGGGGCAAGACATGAAACATTTTATACAAGAACATGACATTGTTTTACAAAGTACACATTTTATCCAAAATCACTTTCACTTGGTTATTCATTTAAGCATGCATTGTCCTTTCATTATCATTTGATTTTCATATCGATTTTACAAAAGAAAACATTTTACAAGATTCTTGACTACATTTTATTAAACACTTCTTTCAAATACAAGTCATGAATCTGCATAAACAAAACCTATGTATCTCACAGGCATTTTTATGCTGGCGTACCTACTTTTACATGTGTTTTCAGGTGCTAATGCATGATGGTGTTTGTGCTTCACTTAGGCGGACTCGGGCCTTAGTGACTTAAAAGACAGTTAATTATGTTATTTTAGTTGAATTTAAAGACAATGTAAACTCTTTATTCAATAATACATAACTTAAATTGCCATGGTTGTTGAAACAATAATTCTGTCGCATCACTCCCCGACGTCTCCGCTGCGGTTTGTTGTTTTACGCGGTCAGGGTGTGACAGAAGAGTTGGTATCAGAGCCAATGGTTATAGGGAATTAGGTTATTAGAAATGCTTTGACCTAGACTATAACTTTCTAGGACCCTAACACAAGTTTACTTGTGTTTAGATCTTAAAATAATACACGTCACCTATCCTTAGGTGATTACCAAAACTTGAACACAATTTCCAAAATGATTTTGAAATCAATCATCTATCCTTAGATGATTTCTTTTGGCTTAATGCCTTCCAAATTTTCAAAATCTCGTCAAAGTTTTGGGTCTAAATAATGTGAACACGTGTAAACTGGAAGAGTGAATGCCTGTACCCTGAGTTTTCTGTCTAAGGCTAGCGTGTTCGTACAAATCCGCAGTATCGGACCAGTCACTCTTACCTGGGAACTCTTGGGGTGAGTGTTCACTTATAGGCGAGCATGTCTTCGGTGATACATTATTATGACTCGTTTACTTTGATTTGTCATTGTGTGTTGTTTGTTTGCTTTGTGGTAACAAACAAATGACCACCTTCCTTGCGTTTCGTCGATTTTATTGTTATCTCATTTTCTCACATCATCTCACTCGTTTTCTCTCATGTTTCCTCTTTTAGAATGCCTCCTCGACGTAACGTTCCTCAACCTGATGCCGAACTGGCAGCTATTATAGCACAGCAGATGGCTGCTATGCTACTTGGTCTCATAACTCAAATAAACCAAGCCACCAATAACAATGTTAATGCACCTGCTCCGTGCAACTTTAAACAGTTTAACTCGGCTAAACCGCTCAAGTTTAGTGGTACTGAAGGAGCAACAGGACTTCTCCAGTGGTTTGAGAGTCTTGAGAGCACATTTCGCCATGTTCAGTGTCCGAACAATCGTAAGATCGAGTTTGCTTCTAGTGTATTTCAAAAGAGGGCTCTTACCTGGTGGAATGGGGTAATGAGAGACCGAGGTGCTGATGTTGCTTTGGGTCAGACATGGGAGGAACTCAGGGCTTTCATGATGAGAGAATTTTGTCCTTGTCACGAGCAGAGGGCACTAGAAGATGAATTCAATGATCTGAAGCAAGACAGTGGTGAACACCGGGCTTATACAGACAGATATGAGGAGTTAAGCTTGCTCTGTCCTACAATGGTCACGCCTTTGGATAAGGCAATCGAGAGGTATATAGACAGTTTGCCAGATCCTGTTCAGGATATTGTCACTGGCAGCAACCCTACTACCGTCCGTCAGGCCATTGAGCTAGCTACTACCCTTACTGAATCCCAAATCAAAAAGGGTAAACTCCATAGAAAAGGTGACAAGAAGCAGAAACAGTCTGATAGCACCAAGGAGAGCAAGGGCAAGAAGGCTGCTGAGTCTTCAAAGAAATCAAGGAAGCGTAAGGCTTCCAAGAACTTCGCTGTCACTGCTCAGACAAATCAGGCTGCTCCTAATCAGGCAGCACAGAATCATGCTGCACAACCTGCTGCCAAAAGGCAGTATGCAGGAAATGCACCTCTGTGAAACAGATGTAACAGCCATCACCAGCCACAGTTGCAATGCCGTATCTGCACGAATTGTGGCAAGTCTAGTCATCTTGCGAATACCTGCCGTTTTGCTCCTAATCAGAATCAGGCAGCTCAAAACCAAGCTGTGCAAAACCCTGCCCAGAATCCTGCACGACCTCACTTTCCGCCTGGTTCGTGTTATAATTGTGGGGATCTGACCCACTACAGGAACAACTGCCCGAGGTTGGCAAACACAAATCAGGCACCAGCTCGTGGTAGATCTTTTAACCTAAATGCAAATGAGGCGCGTGCGGATAAGGATGTGGTGAACGGTACGTTCCTTGTTAACAACCGTCCTGCTTCTGTTCTATTTGATTCAGGTGCCGATAAGAGTTTTGTGTCCTTTGCATTTGAGCCTTTGCTTTCGATGACTAGAACAAAACTAGGAAAGCCCTTGACAGTAGAAGTAGCTAGTGGTGAACCCGTTGTACTCGACTCGGTTCTTCGAAATTGCCAGTTGAATCTCAATAACCATCTTTTCCCCATTGACCTCACACCGATGCAACTCGGGAGCTTCGATGTAATAGTAGGAATGGATTGGTTATCCAAGTACCATGCTGAGGTGGTATGTTTTGAGAAGTTGGTCCGTATACCGCTTTCGACTGGTAAGATCTTAGAAGTTCGTGGGGAGAAACCCGTCAGTGGTCTTAAGCTTATGTCTTTTACCCAAGCCCACAAATACCTACAAAAGAACTATGCTGCTTTCTTAGCACATGTTGTAGAGGAGAAAGGCAAGGGTAAGACTATCCAAGATATCCCTGTTGTTCGGGATTATCCTGAGGTATTTCCTGAAGAATTACCTGGTTTACCCCCTGTGCGCCAAGTTGAGTTTCGCATCGATCTCGTACCTGGTGCAAATCCCATTGCTAAGTCACCTTATCGTCTTGCACCATCTGAGATGCAAGAGTTATCTAAGCAGCTTCAGGAACTTTCAGACAAAGGATTCATCCGTCCAAGCTTTTCACCTTGGGGTGCTCCTGTCCTATTTGTGAAAAAGAAAGATGGATCATTCAGGATGTGTATCGATTACCGTGAGCTTAACAAGCTTACCATCAAGAATCGATATCCCCTACCTCGCATTGACGATCTCTTTGATCAGCTACAGAGTGCTACTTGCTTTTCGAAGATTGATCTACATTCTGGGTATCATCAACTTCGAGTTCTCGAAAAAGATATACCCAATACAGCTTTTCGTACGCGCTACAGTCATTATGAGTTCACAGTTATGCCTTTCGGTTTAACTAATGCTCCTGCTGTTTTCAAGGACTTGATGAATAGGATTTGTAAGCCTTATTTGGACAAGTTCATCATTGTTTTAATTGATGATATTTTGATCTATTCTAAGACTCGAGCGGATCATGAGCAACATCTTCGTCTTACAATGGAGCTCCTAAAGAAAGAACAGCTTTTCGCCAAATTCTCTAAGTGCGAATTCTGGCTTAAGGAAGTTCAATTTTTGGGACACATCGTCAACGAACAAGGTATACATGTAGATCCCGCCAAAATCAGTGTGATTAAGGATTGGGATACTCCTACTACTCCTACCGAGGTTCGTTCATTTCTTGGTCTAGCGGGCTATTACCGCCGTTTTATTGAAAATTTCTCCAAGATTGCGGTTCCTCTCACTACTTTAACTCAGAAAAGCAAATCTTTTGAGTGGGGACCTAAACAGGAAGAAGCTTTCCAGACCTTGAAACAGAAACTCTGTGATGCACCTATTCTATCTTTGCCTGAGGGTAACGACGATTTTGTTGTGTACTGCGATGCATCCAATTTAGGCCTTGGCTGCATTCTTATGCAAAGAAACAAAGTTATAGCCTATGCATCAAGATAGCTGAAGGTACACGAGAAGAGCTACACCACTCATGATCTTGAGTTGGGTGCAGTAGTCTTTGCTCTCAAAATCTGGAGACACTACCTTTACGGTACAAAGTGCGTAGTGTTTACTGACCACAAGAGTCTCCAGCACATCTTCAATCAGAAAGAACTAAACATGAGGCAACGACGTTGGGTTGAACTCCTAAACGACGACGATTGCGAAATTCGCTACCATCCTGGTAAGGCGAATGTCGTGGCTGACGCATTGAGTCGTAAGGAACGTGTCAAGCTTCACTGTGTTCAGGTTCGATCTGACATTCAAACCCGTATAATTCAGGCTCAACATACTTGTGTTGCACAAGACTTGATGGGTAAAGAATTACCGTGTCATACTAATCCTGAGCTTGAACTAAGAGACTTTGGAATTTTCTATTTCATGGGTCGTTTGTGGGTCCCAAGTATAGACGATCTTCGCACCTTGCTTATGGATGAAGCTCATAAGTCTCGTTATTCTATTCATCTTGGTGCAGACAAAATGTATAAGGATCTTCGAGAAACCTGTGGAGATAGTGGACCGTACATTCAGACAGTTGAAGAACAAGCGGATTCGGTTGGTCAAAGTTCGCTGGGAATCTAAACATGGCCCAGAGTTTACTTGGGAATGTGAAGATCAGATGAAAGAGAAATATCTGCATATATACTCACAAGTTTCCTCTAAATAAATTTCGGGACGAAATTTCCTGAAATAGGGGACACTGTGACATCTGTGCTTGTGATGTCATTGTATAGACTTTGAACAACACAATATTAATAAAACAATGAGTTTTGATCCCAATGTTTGTCATTTATGTTTGATTTTATGCACATGTTGATTTTTGATCGATTTCAAACTCTATATCGCTTTCTAGAGAGTTATACGCAAACTGATGCGTAATCGCAGTCAGTTTAACGCGACAAACACTCTGGAATAGCAACATAAGCTTAACATACCTTAAATAACCTTTACATAACTTAGTAATAAGTTTTGAAGGCTTTGGTATGGCAAAAACAAGTTTATTCGCTCTTAGGGACTATTTGCGTCAACTTGCAAAAGTATGCCTTTTCATAAGGAAACTTACAGTCCGGATCTTGATCATAAGTTAAACATACCATATATAGCCTAAACATGGGTTAGAAATAAGCTTTGATAGGTTCGGTGTGCGAAAACATGCTTATATGATCTTACGAGGACTAAAAGTGTCAAAAACGGCGTAAGTTTGCATTTTCGTGCATATCTTACGTTCTGGCCACATCTGGACATCCAAAATTTTTGTACACACTAAAATATTTTTATTTTAGTGATTGGGATGCGAAAACGCCATTCGTCGCGCATTTTGGATCGTACACACGTCCGTTTGAGTTTCGTCATAATTTAACAAACAACGCGACCGTACGACCAAACGAGCCGACGTCCGAGAGTTTTCCGAGCATATTTTGAGTCCCCTAAACTTTATTGGCCTAGTAGAGCCTTGAAAATGGCTTAACGGGTGTAAAAGTGCCAAAAATGGACTCGAACAAGTGCAGGGGCCAAAGTTGTCAAACTTGGAAAGTTACTGGTCTGCGGGTGGCTTACGGACCGTATGCCCATATCCTTACGGTCCGTAAGGAAGGCCCAGTGACCAGAAATGAGTTTCAGTAATCTGTTTGATCTTTGCGGGCTGTTTGTGCAAATTCTTTGTGTGATGGGCAAGTTTATGTGTTCTCCAAGGCTACCAATCAGTCCCTAACAATTGTATGGCCATGATTCATTGGTTGGGAGTTACACAAACACTTGGAATGATCTTGTGTTCTTGCAACAACTATAAATAGCCATCCAATTTCATTCATTCCTTGCTCATTCTTCTCCTTCTCCTCTCTACATCTGCTTTGGGAGCATTCTCAAGTGGTTTGGAGCTTATTTTCTTTGTAGAAAAGATAGCAAGGACCCTTAGTGAGCATTCTTTCATTCTTTTATTGCTTACTAGTTTAAAAAGTCAAACAGTGTTTGACTTTCAGTTTGACCAGTCTTTGGTCAACGCAAAGTTCGGTTGAACTTTGCAACGTGATTGTAATCACGTCGGTTATAATCCTTAGTGATTATACCCGCTGACTACCACGTTAACTAAGTGTAGTGACGAGTCAAAGTTTCGGTCAAAATGCGTTTTAGCACGCATTTTGCCTCGGAACTACCTTTAGGTATCAAAACACTTTGTTTTGATACCAAATCAGTAGGTTAAACATGTTTTGACATGTTTAACTCGTCACTATTAGTTTAGTGCTTGTTTAGGGTCGTAAGGGAAGCGGTCTAAACAACCGCTTAGACTTTCGAACCCGACCCGTTTGGTCGATCTTTAGGATCCGACCAAGCTTAGTTTGTGATCATGGTTACCTAGGGAATAACCTCAGAGGTTATACCTTATGATCACATAGGATTGGTTAGTCATATGCTAGTTAGCTTGTATGCCCATAGGAAATGACCAAAATGCCCTTTTGAAGCATAAATCTGTATTTTGACTATATGAACATATTTTTGACATGTAAACTGATTTAGTAACATGTTTAGGGATAATTGGGCATGTAAGACTTGGCATAGCACATAGTTAACCATCCGAACCTAGTTTTACGCTAACGACGCCTTATAGTGGTTTATGTTACCATAATGTGCCGAAACGGGTCAAAAGCACTTAGGTAGACTTTCAAATCAGAATGTAGGGCCTATTAAATCATGCCATATGAGTGTCAATACTCATTTGATTTATAGAACCTCATTCTATCCTATCTCCCGATCTAGGATCCGTTTATTAACATAGTTACCTATACTAGGTGTCGGTTAATTCTGTGATACTTGAAGCTTTAATTGGTCTTATTCTCAAGACTAATAAGCAATCCTAAGTGAGTGCATAGTTCCCCTCTTTTACCGTTTTCAAATACTTTGGGGTGATACACATGTACATACGTGTTACTTTCATGCATTTCATGCTTTTATAACATAAACATGCTAGTTTCATCTAGTACATATCTAGTACATGATTTCAATTATGTTTTGCTATGTATGTTAAGCATGCTAGCACATTGATTTATTTCATATTTGTTGCATATGTTTACTTAGCATATGTACACATTGTTTTACATGACATTTCTGCTATGTATGTTTACTGAGCATGCTAGCACATTGTTTTACATGAACATTTCTACTAGGCATGTTTACTTAGCATTCCTAGTACATGGTTTTCATAGCATGCTTACATTGGTTATGACATTTGGTGTGTTTAATCGGGACAATAATACATTCATTAACATTGATCACGCCGCTCGGTAGTATGTAATGGTACCATAGGAATTGACAACTCTCGTTTCCGACTTCCTAGGTTTATTTGGAAGTTAGGAATGACAGAATCCAACTACATAATTTAGATAAACCTTTAATTCATTTAATGGTTTGTCGCCACAGTCGCAAGGCTTGAATGTATGCGATTAACATTACTGCATAAATGTTTGTAATCATAAAGCATTGTTTTTCTGCAAAACATAACATTTGATTTAAACTTAGGTTTATTCAAAAACATTGTTTTGTACATTTTCTATGGGGTTGAGTAGCTTCTAGTTATTCACCATACATGACATTTGTTTCACATTGGCATCATCACATAGTTTAAGTAGATGATTTCCTACTTACTATGCATTACATTGGTTATACATGATACATGTCATACCTGACATTTAACATGGTTTTCACATGAACATTTGACATCGAACATTACCTTTTGGTTGGTTATTGATAAGTGACTTATGTAACGGGGCTATGTGGTATATGATAAAAGCATGGTGGATACGCCGTTGGTACTTCCTATATATAAGTGCTTTTATCATATCATACATTGTTGCGTTATCTAAATCACTTGGGGCAAGACATGAAACATTTTATACAAGAACATGACATTGTTTTACAAAGTACCCATTTTATCCAAATTCACTTTCACTTGGTTATTCATTTAACCATGCATTGTCCTTTCACTATCATTTGATTTTCATATCGATTTTTACATGGTTTTACAAAAGAAAACATTTTACAAGATTCATGACTACATTTTATTAAACACTTCTTTCAAATACAAGTCATGTATCTGCATAAACAAAACCTATGTATCTCACAGGCATTTTTATGCTGACGTACCTATTTTTACATGTGTTTTCAGGTGCTAATGCATGATGGTGTTTGTGCTTCACTTGTAACATCTGTGCTTGAAATCATTGTGAACAGTTCAAGTATCAATAAAACAAAGTTATTTGATCCCAATGTTTGTTTGTTTATGCTTGACATTTTTCATGTTTTGACTTTTGTTCAATTTTAAACTCTATATCACTTTCTGGAGAGTTATACACAAACTGGTGCGTAAACGCAATCAGTGTAATGTGAAAAATACTCTGGAACATCAACATATACTTAACATACCTTAAATAACCTTTACATAACTTAGAAATAAGTTTTGAAGGCTTTGGTATGGCAAAAACAAGTTATTCGCCTACAGGGACTAAATTTGACAAACTGCGAAAGTATGCCAATTTGAACTGTAACAGACATTCCAGAACATGACCATAAGTTAAACATACCTTAAATATCCTTTATATAGCTTAGAAATAGGCTTTGATGGGTTCGGTGTGCTAAAATAAACTTTTGGGTCATTCAGGGACTAAAAGTGTCAAAAAGTGCACAAGTTTGCACTTTCGCGCATAACTTACGTCCTGAATACATCCGGACATCCAAAAATTTATGTAAGCATTATAATATTATTCTTTAGTGTTTGGCTTGTCAAAATTCTATTCGTCGCGCATTTTGGACCGTTTTTGCGTCCGTTACGACTTCCGTCGTAATTAACCAAACATCGTAACCGTACGGCCAAACAAACCGACATCCGAGATGTTTTCAAGCATATTTCATGTTCCCTATGTCATAACATCATTGTGGGGCTTGAAATTGGGTTTGACGGGTTTTAGAAGTGCCGTTACGCAACGAAACAAGGTGCAGGGACCAAAAGTGTAATTCTGCCAAAGTTAATGGCTTACGGACCGTAAGCCATCACTCTTACGGTCCGTAAGCAGGGGTCAGATGCAGAAACTTGTTTTAACTACTGTTAACAGCCTTTCAACACTCCAAAGGCCAATGCCTCTTCCCAACCTCTAGGGGTGGGGGCATATTGAGTTACCATAACATTCCGACACTTGTATGGATGAGATTCGAGCACGGTATTCGATAAACGATCCTAACGGTCTTGCACATCTTATAAATACCCCCCCCCCTCTTGCAAAAACCACAAAAATCTGATCTAAAAGCTCTAAGTTGAAGCCATTGCTTCATACCTGAGCTACTTGGATCAAGATTAGCTTTCGGGGACCCTTTGTAAGTGTTCCTTCGTTCTTTTATCGCTTTTCGTGTCTGAAAGTCAAACTTTGTTTGACTTTCTGCGTTGACCAGTTTATGGTCAACACGAAGTTTGTTTGAACTTCATAACGTGAGAGTAATCACGATGGTTATAGCCCCTAGTGACTATACCTACTGATTACCACGCTATCTAGGCTCAGTGACGAGTCGTAGTTTCGGCCAAAATACGTGTTATTGCGTATTTTGTAACCAAACTACATTTAGGTACCAGAACCGTTTGTTTTGATACCAAACCTGTTTTCTAAACTCAGTTAAGCATGTTTTAACATGCTTAGCCCGTCACTTTTAGTTTAGTGCTTATATAGGGTCGTAAGGTAAGCGATCTAAACAATCGCTTATACTTTCGAACCTGACCCGTTTGGTCGATCATTAAGATCCGACCAAACGCATTAGGTGACCATAGTTGTATAGGGAATAACCTTTTGAGGTTATACCTTATGGTCACGACGTTTATTTTAGTTGTATGATAGGTAGTTTATATGCCTTAGGTAAATTACCAAAATGCCCTTTTTACGCCAAATTTCATATTAAGCATATGTAACATAACTTTTGATATCTAAACTGATTTGGCAACAATATTAGACATGTTAAGGCATATTTTACTTATCATAGGGCTAGTTAGGCGTTCCAAACGTGTTTCACGTGAACGATGCGTTAAAGTAGCATAAGCTACCTAAACGGGTCGTAATGGGTCGTAAGCACTTAGGTTAGGTTTCATTTTAGTATGTAGGCTTTGTTAAACCATATTACACGAGTCTCCATACTCGTTTGGTTTACGAACCCTCATTCTATCCAATCCTCCGATTTAGGTCCGGTATATTAACATAGTTACCTATATTAGGTGCCGTTTGATTTCCGTGATCTATAGCATTGTTTGGTTGTTACTCAAGGACTTCTAAGCAATCTCAAGTGAGTACATAGACCCCTCTTTTACTGTTTTCCAAACTGTTTTGGGGTGAAACACATGTGCCTACTTGTTACTTTCATGCTTTCCATGTTTTCATATCATATGCTTATTATGTTCATTAGTACACTTATAGTACATGATTTCATTGTGTCTATGCTATGTATGTCCATTGTGTGCATACTTAGTACATCGTTTCACATTACATTTCACGCTATGTATGTTCATTTGATTACATACTTAGTGCATTGTTTTCACATGCTTACATTTTTGGTATGACATTTGGTTTGTTCAAATGGGACAATATATATTCATTAACATTGATCACGCCATTCGTTAGTAGGTAGTGGTACCATAGGACTTGACAACTCCCATTCCTGAACCCTAGGTTTGTTTGGGTGGAAGGACTGACCGAATTCGATAAACATAACACAGATAGACCTTTAATTTGTTTAAAGGTCTATCACCACAGTCACAAGGCTTAAATGTATGCATTTTCACAATACCGCATAGATGTTTGTATCAGTATAGCATGCAATTACTCCACAAAACATAACTTTGACTTAAACTATGTTTAATTCAATACCCTGTTTTTGTGCATTGTACCTATGGCTTAGTTGATATATTTCACATGCCATACATGATATTTTTGGATACACATTATATGATTTACATTAAACATAAACATTTTGACATTGATATACACAATTGGTGATTTACATTAGACATGGACATTTTGATATGGTTTACACAATAACACTTGACAGTTGATTTATACATGAACAATTTACATTGGTGGTTGGTTTGGGTAAATGGTTTGAGTAACGAGGCGTGTGTAATATGATACAAACATGGTGGATACGCCGCTGGTACTTCCTATATATAAGTGTTTGTGTAATATTACATATCGTAGCGTTATTTAAATCACTTCAGTATAGACATATTACATTTTACACAAATAACATATCCTTTACAAGGTATTGTTTTACAAAACAGTTTATTTTATCCAACTCATTTTATTTGGTTATTTCTTTAACCATACTCCTTTCTTTTATATAAATATGATTTCTTATCGAGTTTTCATATGATTTATAACAGAAAACACTTAACAAGATTCATGACTAATTTTTATTAAACCTTTCATTCTAAAACCCCAGTCATGAATCCTATTTTCACAAAACCTATGTATCCCACAGGCATTTTTATGCTGACGTACCTATTTTCACATGTGTTTTCAGGAGCTGTCGCTTAGGATGATGATCGTGACACTAGGGCGGACTTGTGCCTTAGAGACTTAAAATAAAGATAGAACTAGTTTAATTATGTTCTGAACTCTTTATTTCCTATTTTGAGACAATGTAACACTCTTCTTTGATAAATAAAATGTAACTTTAATTTCCATGGTTGTGAAACAATAATTCTGTTACAACACTCCCCGACGTTTCCGCCATGATTTGATGTTTTACGTGGTCGGGGTGTGACATCACTTAGGCGGACTCGGGCCTTAGTGACTTAAAAGACAGTCAATTATGTTATTTTAGTTGAACTTAAAGACAATGTAAACTCTTTATTTAATAATACATAACTTAAATTGCCATGGTTGTTGAAACAATAATTCTGTCGCATCACTCCCCGACGTTTCCGCCGCGGTTTGTTGTTTTACGCGGTCGGGGTGTGACAGGAAGAGTTGGTATCAGAGCCAATGGTTATAGGGAAATAGGTTATTAGTAATGCTTTGACCTAGACTATAACTTTCTAGGACCCTAACACAAGTTTACTTGTGTTTAGATCTTAAAACAATACACGTCACCTATCCTTAGGTGATTACCAAAACTTGAACACAATTTCCAAAATGATTTTGAAATCAATCATCTATCCTTAGATGATTTCTTTTGGCTTAATGCCTTCCAAATTTTCAAAATTTCGTCAAAGTTTTGGGTCTAAATAATGTGAACACGTGCAAACTGGAAGAGTGAATGCCTGTACCCTGAGTTTTCTGTCTAAGGCTAGAGTGTTCGTACAAATCCGCAGTATCGGACCAGTCACTCTTACCTGGGAACTCTTGGGGTGAGTGTTCACTTATAGGCGAGCATGTCTTCGGTGATACATTATTATGACTCATTTACTTTGATTTGTCATTGTGTGTTGTTTGTTTGCTTTGTGGTAACAAACAAATGACCACCTTCCTTGCTTTTTGTCGATTTTATTGTTATCTCATTTTCATCACATCATCTCACTCGTTTTCTCTCATGTTTCCTCTTTTAGAATGCCTCCTCGACGTAACGTTCCTCAACCTGATGCCGAACTGGCAGCTATTATAGCACAGCAGATGGCTGCTATGCTACCTGGTCTCATAACTCAAATAAACCAAGCCACCAATAACAATGTTAATGCACTTGCTCCGTGCAACTTTAAAGAGTTTAACTCGGCTAAACCGCTCAAGTTTAGTGGTACTGAAGGAGCAACAGGGCTTCTCCAGTGGTTTGAGAGTCTTGAGAGCAAATTTCGCCATGTTCAGTGTCCGAACAATCGTAAGGTCGAGTTTGCTTCTAGTGTATTTCAAAAGAGGGCTCTTACCTGGTGGAATGGGGTAATGAGAGACCGAGGTGCTGATGTTGCTTTAGGTCAGACATGATGAGAGAATTTTGTCCTCGTCATGAGCAGAGGGCACTAGAATATGAGTTCAATGATCTGAAGCAAGACAGTGGTGAACACCGGGCTTACACAGACAGATATGAGGAGTTAAGCTTGCTCTGTCCTACAATGGTCACGCCTTTGGATAAGGCAATCGAGAGGTATATAGACGGTTTGCCAGATCCTGTTCAGGATATTGTCACTGACAGCAACCCTACTACCGTCCGTCAGGCCATTGAGCTAGCTGCTACCCTTACTGAATCCCAAATCAAAAAGGGTAAACTCCACAGAAAAGGTGACAAGAAGCAGAAACAGTCTGATAGCACCAAGGAGAGCAAGGGCAAGAAGGCTGCTGAGTCTTCAAAGAAATCGAGGAAGCGTAAGGCTTCTAAGAACTTCGATGTCACTGCTCAGACAAATCAGGCTGCTCCTAATCAGGCAGCACAGAATCAGGCTGCACAACCTGTTGCCAAAAGGCAGTATGCGGGAAATGCACCTCTGTGCAACAGATGTAACAGCCATCACCAGCCACAGTTGCAATGTCGTATCTGCAAGAATTGTGGCAAGTCTGGTTATCTTGCGAATACCTGCCGTTTTGCTCCTAATCAGAATCAGGCAGCTCAAACCCAAGCTGTGCAAAACCCTGCCCAGAATCCTGCACGACCTCACTTTCCACCTGGTTCGTGTTACAATTGTGGGGATCTGACCCACTACAGAAACAACTGCCCGAGGTTGGCAAACACAAATCAGGCACCAGCTCGTGGTAGAGCTTTTAACCTAAATGCAAATGAGGCGCGTGCGGATAACGAAGTGGTGAACGGTACGTTCCTTGTTAACAACCATCCTGCTTCTGTTCTATTTGATTCGGGTGCCGATAAGAGTTTTGTGTCCTTTGCATTTGAGCCTTTGCTTTCGATGACTAGAACAAAACTAGGAAAGCCCTTGACAGTAGAAGTAGCTAGTGGTGAACCCGTTGTACTCGACTCGGTTCTTCGAAATTGCCAGTTGAATCTCAATAACCATCTTTTCCCCATTGACCTCACACCGATGCAACTCGGGAGCTTCCATGTAATAGTAGGAATGGATTGGTTATCCAAGTACCATGCTGAGGTGGTATGTTTTGAGAAGTTGGTCCGTATACCGCTTTCGACTGGTAAGATCTTAGAAGTTCGTGGGGAGAAACCCGTCAGTGGTCTTAAGCTTATGTCTTTTACCCAAGCCCACAAATACCTACAAAAGAACAATGTTGCTTTCTTAGCACATGTTGTAGAGGAGAAAGGCAAGGGTAAGACTATCCAAGATATCCCTGTTGTTCAGGATTATCCTGAGGTATTTCCTGAAGAATTACCTGGTTTACCCCCTGTGCGCCAAGTTGAGTTTCGCATCGATCTCATACCTGGTGCAAATCCCATTGCTAAGTCACCTTATCGTCTTGCACCATCTGAGATGCAAGAGTTATCTAAGAAGCTTCAGGAACTTTCTAACAAAGGATTCATCCGTCCAAGCTTTTCACCTTGGGGTGCTCCTGTCCTATTTGTGAAAAAGAAAGATGGATCATTCAGGATGTGTATCGATTACCGTGAGCTTAACAAGCTTACCATCAAGAATCGATATCCCCTACCTCGCATTGACGATCTCTTTGATCAGCTACAGGGTGCTACTTGCTTTTCGAAGATTGATCTATGTTCTGGGTATCATCAACTTCGAGTTCTCGAAAAAGATATACCCAAGACAGCTTTTCGTACGCGTTACAGTCATTATGAGTTCACAGTTGTGCCTTTCGGTTTAACTAATGCTCATGCTGTTTTCATGGACTTGATGAATAGGGTTTGTAAGCCTTATTTGGACAAGTTCATCATTGTTTTAATTGATGATATTTTGATCTATTCTAAGACTCGAGCGGATCATGAGCAACATCTTCGTCTTACAATGGAGCTCCTAAAGAAAGAACAGCTTTTCGCCAAATTCTCCAAGTGTGAATTCTGGCTTAAGGAAGTTCAATTTTTGGGACACATCATCAACGAACAGGGTATACATGTAGATCCCGCCAAAATCAGTGTGATTAAAGATTGGGATACTCCTACTACTCCTACCGAGGTTCGTTCATTTCTTGGTCTAGCGGGTTATTACTGCCGTTTTATTGAAAACTTCTCCAAGATTGCAGTTCCTCTCACTACTTTAACTCAGAAAAGCAAATCTTTTGAGTGGGGACCTAAACAGGAAGAAGCTTTCGAGACCTTGAAACAGAAACTCTGTGATTGATGCATGTGTAGTGTAATATATTTTAGATATATATTTTAAGCCCTTTTTACACTTTTTAGCCAAGTTTTAAATTTATAAAACACGATATTTACTAACACTAAACACACATATGGGCAAGTGCACCCATCGTGGACGTAGTATAGTGTTGGTAAGATACCGAGGTCGTCCAAGGACACAAGAGCTTTTAGTACCGGTTTATCCTCAACGTCTAATCAAATCAAAATGTTAGAAAAAGATTTTTAAACTAAGAAAATAAAACTAACTAAATGCTGAAAAGTAAAATAAAAATAAAAACAGATAGACAAGATGAATCACTTGGATTCGACTCGTGTGTTAGTATAACCTTTGATTATTTTCGCACTTTTGCACTTGTTTAAGAGATTATCTTAGTTATTGTAGTAGGCCCCTCTTTTGAAGGCGACGTTACCCTCAACCCAGTAGTTTGAGTCAGCAAGGATACAATCCTAAAGGGTTGGATTATTGAAAGATAATTAATTAAGTTATTAATGCAAATTATGGTAGGCCCCTCTTTTGGAGGTGACGTTACCCTCGACTAAGTAGTCTGAGTCAGTAGGGATACAGCCCTAAATAGTCGGGTTATAGTATTAATAGTAGTTAACTTATGAGGGGATCAAAGAGTTTGGACCCCCGCCATCCAATACCTTTGGGTATTGAAGGAGGTCCTACTAAATTTGACCCAGGTCCCTTGCAGGACCTCTAAACGCTGAACAAGGGCAAGACCCTTACCAAACCGTTCCCTTATCCCCCGACCAGGTAGCCGACATACCTCCATATAGACCGTGGAGATATGAATGGTGAAAATCTTTTATTTTAGATAGACAGTAAAATAATACCAAGACACCACGGACAAACGATAAGGAAGAATCACCTTCAACATAAGCAACTAGTTATTAAAGTCATTAATACAAAACCAATTAAGAAGTGCAAAAGATTAAAAATAAAAAGTATTATGCTAAACACGTGTCTTCACCAAGTGATGTAAGAGACTTAGGCAAACATGGCCTTAATTGTCAAGAACTCTTACGATCAATCTTGGATCCCGAGACGACTCACACACTCTATGATGGATAATGGATGATGGTGGTGGATGATGGTGTTGTGATGGTGGTGGGTGGTGGATGAAGTGTGAGAGAGGTGGTGTGCCAAGAGATGAGTTGCAATGAATCCAAGCACTCCTATTTATAGGCTGAACAGAGGCCTGGGCACGGCCCCGTGTCCGTTGGGCACGGCCCCGTGCCTGTCTGACACTATCTCTCTTCATTAATTGTAATTCGCAATTACAATTAATGCGCCTGCAGTACTTTGGGCACGCCCCCGTGTTCACTGGGCACGGCCCCGTGGTGAGCAATAGAAGCTTCTACAGGTTTGTCTTTTCTGCTGCTTCTTGGGCACGGCCCCGTGCTCGCTGAGCACGGGGCGTGTTCAGCCTTCTGTCTTCCTTGTTTTACTTGGGAGGATGCTGTCGAGGGATCGGGCAGTCCACTTTTGTCCCTTTTCTTGTATTTGTGTTAGATTTAGCTATCTTTTTGCTTCTTTTGTTAATTTGAGCTCATTTAATGCTGAAAATACAAAAGGAAGACAAAAACACGCTTTTTCCAACATTAGTACTTAAAATGGGTTAGTTTTATGCCTCATTTGATGTAATTTATATGTTGCATTTTACACACATCAAATATCCCCACGCTTGAATATTTGCTTGTCCTCAAGCAAAACTCTTTAATATGTGGCTTACACTCCCAAAATGGAATGGGTAGAAGAGAAGGTTTTGGGCTTGTCACAGAGTGTCGGGATTTTCCAAGATTGTTTAGGTTTTATTTTTACTTATTTACAATCCTATTCGTCATGATTTATTAAAAACTTTTCATAAGGTAAATTATTTATTAAGGCATAACATACTTTTCTAAAATTCCATTTATATACAAGTTCACATACCTCATGGGAGAAATCACTCACACTCGGCCGAAGGTGTACTTTTAGTGAGTCACTCGAGAGCGGCCTGGAACTTATTCCTACCATAAGCTTGCCAAGCAATCAATCCTCCTCCTTTTTAACTTTATACTTTTGTAAATATCAAGAGGACTTTTTGGGTGAAAGGTTAGGCTTGGGCTAAAGGTGGGTGGTTGGGTTTGTGGTTAGTAGAAAAGGCGAAAGTCGTAAAAAGCGTCGGTTTTCGTAAAACATTTTGTTTTTGTGACTTTTTATTTTCAATTAAATATTTATTCAAACAAGCTTTTGTTTGAGGAACTTTGTTTGTTTATTTCTAACTTCATTGTAAAATATTTTTTTTTGTCACACGAAGACTGAGCTTGTTACTAAAATAAAAGGTAAAAATAAAAAGGGTTTTTGGTGGGTAAAAGGGTTTTGGGTTAAGAAATGAAAAGGTTTAGGCTCAAAGGGGCTAACTAGGGGAATTTTTTTGGGTAGGTGAAAAGAAAAATAAAAATAATGGTGTTGAAAGAAAAAGGGTTAGTCCTAATGCCTCCATCATTTACTTACTTGGGTTTAAGTTGGTAAGGACCGGGAATGAATTGTCGTGGCAAGTTCTAGAGTCGTAAGAACCAAGCGGCTATTCACACAAGAAACGAAAAATGAGCATTTAGCGTAAAGATGTATATTTGTACGATCAATAAAGGCTCAAAACTCACTTTTGTGGGAATAGGTTTTTTATGTGATCAAGTATATATAATCGAATTTTAACTAAGCTTGTCATGCCGTTTCATAATTTTCTTATGTTTGTTCTTTTTATCACGACGCTATCGGTTGTAAACTTATAAAAATATAACTTTTTTAGTCTTAGAATTCCCAACTTAAACTTAGACAAGTAAAAAAATGAAAAATTTTTTTGAAAAAATTTTGGGGTGATTAGCGGTTCCAATAGAGTTTTGTGTAAGGCTTGTTATTAGGACTTGCAAAATTCAAGGTTTTAGCATCCCCCCCCCCCACACACACACACTTAAATTACACATTGTCCTCAATGTGTCCCAAAAATAAATTTTTAGGTTGATTGAATGTGCAAAATGGTGTTAAAAGCAAAATTTTTATGTTACTGGCAGTCTGGACACGGCCCCGTGGTGACCGGGCACGGCCCCCTGTTCAGGTGCCAGTAACAATAATTAAAGAAAAGAAACAGAAGCCTGGGCACGGGGGGCGTGTTCGGTGAACACGGCCCGTGTCCAGTTACCTGAACTGGGCATTTGTCTGCAGGATGTTCAGCACGGGGCCGTGTTGGCTGGGCACGGCCCATGCTGAACTTACTGTAATAGAGAAATTGTTGTCGGATGCCCTGTTTTCGACCATGGGATTATGTTTCTCGTTTCCCTTGTCATCCTTGACCACCATGAGTGTGCTTTATTTCTACAAATTAAAACTAAAAGATTAAATTTAAACTAAGGATAGTTCCGCGGATTGCCTCTGTGGTGCGCCACGTTTATAAGGGTCCTTGGCTAGACCCAAGTCAAGGTTATATGTTTTCTGAGCGGGATGTTTTGCATCCCATGTTGCACCGTTGGAGAGCATCATCCAAACTCGAATCAATAACCTTCATGTAACTGACCGGGTCATCGTCCTCTATTCTCTTCCCAACCCCGAACTTTACTTCATCATCCCCATATTTCAAAGTGAGTGTTCCGTCATTCATGTCTACCACTGCTTGTGTGGTGGCGAGAAATGGTCTCCCTAGTATGAGGGGGACTTCGGTGTCTTCTTCCATATCAAGTATGACAAAGTCGGCCGGGTAGACGAAATTGTCGACCTTGACTAGGAGATTTTCAATGACACTTTGCGGGAATTTGACGGATCGATCAGCAAGTTGTATGCTCATTTTTGTAGGACTCGTTTTTCCTAGGCCGAGTCTTTTGAACATTGATGAGGGCATGAGGTTAATGCTTGCCCCAAGGTCGGCTAGTGCATTACGAACGGGGGAGTCCCCGATCGAGCAAGGAATTGTGAAGCTTCCGGGATCGATTTTCTTTTGGGGGAGTTTGTTGAGTACGAGGGCAGAGCATTCTTCGCCTAAGTTAACTAATTGCAATGTTTCAATTTTCCTTTTATGAGTGAGGAAGTCCCTCATGAACTTAGAGTATTTAGGCATTTGGGTTAGGACGTCAATGAAAGGAATGTTGACATGCAATTGTTTTAGTAGACTTTCGAATTTTGCAAATTGCTCATTGGTCTTTTGACGGATTAACCTACCGGGGTACGGAACTCGAGGAGCCTTGGTGGGCTCTGATGAGGGAGGGGAACCCTTCTCTTGTAAGGGCGGTGTTATGGTCTCCTCGGTAGGCGGCGGGCCTTTCGTAGGACCCACGGTGCGGTTCCGTAGTGTTATGAGATAAACTTGCGCCTTTGGGTTTGTTTCGGTATTGCTTGGTAACGCGCCTTGTGATCTCTCGGAGAAATTTTGTGCTAGTTGACTTATTTGTTTTTTGATGTTTTGAATACTAGCTTGTTGATTTCTAAAATTTGATCTAATTGTAGAAACCTATCCGAGTTTTTCTTTTCAGTGTCGGAGATGAGGCGAGATATAGTATCTTCAAGCCTTTCTCGTCCACCTTGTTGTTGAGGGAAATTTTGTGACTCATTTCTTGGTTGTTGAAAGTTTGTTCGTTGGTTTACGCTCTGTTGGTTACTACCATTGCTGGGTTCTCTCCAACCAAGGTTAGGGTGATTTCGCCATCCTTGGTTTGTAGGTGCCCGTTGGAGGACCCGACGGCCTAGGTCTATTATCAGTGTAGTTTACCAATTCTTGTTGATCGTCTGTTTCTTTCATACAACTCCAACTCCAACTCCAATTTTCATGTGGCCCACCACACCCTTCACAAGCCATAACCGAGACCGTTTTTATCATTTCCAATTTTTTTTATTTTTGAAGAAAGGGCCTCGATTTAGGCTTGTAAAGAAGTGCTTTCATCAACCTTATGGGCGCCCGGGGCAATGGATTTATTGCCTCGGGGAGTGTGCCACTGAAAATTGGTTTGAGCAATTTCCTCAATTTGATTATATGTTTCATGCGGGCGGCGATTACCTAAAAGTCCCCCGGAGCTAGAGTCAAGTGTTTGCCTTATGTGTGGCAACAGCCCATTATAGAAAGTGGATACTTGTTGCCATATCGCAAGGCCGTGATGTGGACACTTTCGCAATAGCTCCTTGAACCTTTCCCAAGTTTCATATAAGGGTTCCCCGTCCTCTTGTGAATATGTATTAATTTCAGTCATTAATTTAGCCGTTTTAGCGGGAGGGAAATACTTATATAGAAATTTTTGGGCTAGTTCATCCCAGGTGTTTACCGATCCAGCTGGGAGGGCGTTAAGCCAAGCTTTTGCTCGGTTTTTTAGTGAAAAAGGAAACATTCGGAGGCGGATGGCGTCATTTTATGCTCCATTGATCCGAAAGGTTTCACATATTTCTAAGAAATTAGTAATATGTAGATGGGGATCCTCGTCCGCAAGCCCACGGAAGGTTGCGGAGTTTTGAAGCATCTGTATCAAATGCGGCCGAAGTTCGAAGTTATTGGCTTCAACATTCGGTGCATTGATAGCGGCGCCAAGATTACCTACGGTGGGTCGTAGATAATCCATGAGGGTACGTTGGTCCGCCATTGGAAGTGGGTTCCCCGAAACCTTCTCTTGGATTTTAGCTTTTAGTCTTTTTCTGAGAAAGTGTTCGGGTTCTTCTAGAGGTTCTTTTATGTCTTTATTAGAACTGGAGCTCATACACTACGTAGAGGTGGCGTCTGGTTCCAAGTCCTGCAACAAAAACAAAAAAGACTGTTGGTCAGAAGGTTCACCACGGCCCCGTGCTCAGTGAACACGGCCCGTGGTCGGAGTTACAGTGATTGTTTTCCAGATCCCAGTTACTGGAGAGTTGGACACGGCCCCGTATTGCACCGACACAGCCCCGTATTGCACCGACACGGCCCCGTGGTCAGCCTTCTGTAACTTGGAAAACTAAAAACTGTCAGTAACAATGCTGGGCACGACCCGTGTCCGACCAGGCACGGCCCGTGCTGAGCTCTGCAGAAGCTGAAAAACTTAAGAAAATCCTAAAAAAATTAAAAGAAAATAAAAAAAACGATTAGGCCGTTGATTCCTAACTTTCTTAAAATCCTTGTGTCCCCGGCAACGGCGCCAAAAACTTGATGCGTGTGTAGTGTAATATATTTTAGATATATATTTTAAGCCCTTTTTACACTTTTTAGCCATGTTTTAAATTTATAAAACACGATATTTACTAACACTAAACACACATATGGGCAAGTGCACCCATCGTGGATGTAGTATAGTTTGGTAAGATACCGAGGTCGTCCAAGGACACAAGAGCTTTTAGTACCGGTTTATCCTCAGCGTCTAATCAAATCAAAATGTTAGAAAAAGATTTTTAAACTAAGAAAATAAAATTAACTAAATGCTGAAAAGTAAAATAAAAATAAAAACAGATAGACAAGATGAATCACTTGGATCCGACTCGTGTGTTAGTATAACCTTTGATTATTTTCGCACTTTTGCACTTGTTTAAGAGATTATCTTAGTTATTGTAGTAGGCCCCTCTTTTGAAGGCGACGTTACCCTCAACCCAGTAGTTTGAGTCAGCAAGGATACAATCCTAAAGGGTCGGACTATTGAAAGATAATTAATTAAGTTATTAATGCAAATTATGGTAGGCCCCTCTTTTGGAGGTGACATTACCCTCGACTAAGTAGTCTGAGTCAGCAGGGATACAGTCCTAAATAGTCGGGTTATAGTATTAATAGTAGTTAACTTATGAGGGGATCAAAGAGTTTGGACCCCCGCCATCCAATACCTTTGGGTATTGAAGGAGGTCCTACTAAATTTGACCCAGGTCCCTTGCAGGACCTCTAAACGCTGAACAAGGGCAAGACCCTTACCAAACCGTTCCCTTAACCCCCGACCAGGTAGCCAACATACCTCCATATAGATCGTGGAGATATGAATGGTGAAAATATTTTATTTTATATAGACAGTAAAATAATGCCAAGACACCACGGACAAACGATAAGGAAGAATCACCTTCAACATAAGCAACTAGTTATTAAAGTCATTAATACAAAACCAATTAAGAAGTGCAAAAGATTAAAAATAAAAAGTATTATACTAAACACTTGTCTTCACCAAGTGATGTAAGAGACTTAGGCAAACATGGCCTTGATTGTCAAGAACTCTTACGATCAATCTTGGATCCCGAGACGACTCACACACTCTATGATGGATAATGGATGATGGTGGTGGATGATGGTGTTGTGATGGTGGTGGGTGGTGGATGAAGTGTGAGAGAGGTGGTGTGCCAAGGAATGAGTTGCAATGAATCCAGACACTCCTATTTATAAGCTGAACAGAGGCCTGGGCACGGCCCCGTGCCTGTCTGACACTATCTCTCTTCATTAATTGTAATTCGCAATTACAATTAATGCTCCTGCAGTACTTTGGGCATGCCCCCGTGTTCACTGGGCACGGCCCCGTGGTGAGCAATAGAAGCTTCTACAGGTTTGTCTTTTCTGCGGCTTCTTGGGCACGGCCCCGTGCTCGCTGAGCACGGGGCGTGTTCAGCCTTCTGTCTTCCTTATTTTGCTTGGGAGGATGCTGTCGAGGGATCAGGCAGTCCACTTTTGTCCTTTTTCTTGTATTTGTGTTAGATTTAGCTTTATCTTTGCTTCTTTTGTTAATTTGAGCTCATTTAATACTGAAAATACAAAAGGAAGACAAAAACACGCTTTTTCCAACATTAGTACTTAAAAAGGGTTAGTTTTATGCCTCGTTTGATGTAATTTATATGTTGCATTTTACACACATCAGTGATGCACCTATTCTATCTTTGCCTGAGGGTAACGACGACTTTGTTGTGTACTGCGATGCATCTAATTTAGGCCTTGGCTGCGTTCTTATGCAAAGAAACAAAGTTATAGCCTATGCATCAACACAGCTGAAGGTACACGAGAAGAGCTACACCACTCATGATCTTGAGTTGGGTGCAGTAGTCTTTGCTCTCAAAATCTGGAGACACTACCTTTACGGTACAAAGTGCGTAGTGTTTACTGACCACAAGAGTCTCCAGCACATCTTCAATCAGAAAGAACTAAACATGAGGCAACGACGTTGGGTTGAACTCCTAAACGACTACGATTGCGAAATTCGCTACAATCCTGGTAAGGCGAATGTCGTGGCTGACGCATTGAGTCATAAGGAACGTGTCAAGCTTCACTGTGTTCAGGTTCGATCTGACATTCAAACCCGTATAATTCAGGCTCAACATAATTTTGTTGCACAAGACTTGATGGGTAAAGAATTACCGTGTCATACTAATCCTGAGCTTGAACTAAGAGACTTTGGGATTTTCTGTTTCATGGGCCGTTTGTGGGTCCCAAGTACAGACGATCTTCGCACCTTGCTTATGGATGAAGCTCATAAGTCTCGTTATTCTATTCATCCTGGTGCAGACAAAATGTATAAGGATCTTCGAACCCAGTATTGGTGGCCGGGTATGAAGAAAGACATTGCCTTGTATGTTTCAAAATGCCTTACTTGTCTTAAGGTTAAGGCAGAACACCAACATCCCTCTGGATTATTGGAGCAACCAGAGATTTCGGTTTGGAAATGGGAAAACATTTCAATGGATCTCATTACCAAGTTACCGCGCACTAAAAGAGGTCATGATGCCATTTGGGTTATTGTTGATCGTCTAACCAAGTCAGCACATTTCTTGCCGATCCGTGAGGATCTATCTGCTGACAAGCTTGCCAAGTTATATGTTGATGAGATTGTATCTCGACATGGTGTTCCGTTGAACATTATATCTGACAGAGATGCTTGATTCTCGTCTCGCTTTTGGAGAACCATGCAATCTGCCATGGGAACCCAACTTAATTTGAGCACAGCATATCATCCGCAGACAGATGGTCAATCTGAAAGAACAATCCAGACACTGGAGGATATGCTTAGATCATGTGTGATTGGCTTTGGTGGTAGTTGGGATTCGCATCTTCCGTTGATCGAATTCTCCTACAACAATAGTTATCACTCTAGCATCAACATGGCTCCTTTCGAAGCTTTATACGGTCGAAAATGTCGTTCACCGGTCTGCTGGAATGAGATAGGTGAAGCTCAGCTTACTGGACCTGAACTCATTCTAGAGACTACAGATAAGGTCAAGAAGATTCGTGATAACCTACAGACAGCTAGAAGCCGTCAAAAGAGTTACGCGGATCGACGACGCAAGCCCTTAGAATTTCAAGTCGGTGATCACGTCCTACTCAAGGTATCCCCTTGGAAAGGTCTGATTAGATTTGGAAAGAAAGGAAAACTTGCACCTCGCTATGTTGGACCATTCAAGATCGTTGAAAGAATCGGAAAAGTAGCCTACAGACTTGAGCTACCTACTGAACTTGGAACTGTTCATCCAACATTCCACGTGTCCAATCTCAGAAAGTGTTTAGCTGATGAGAACCTCCACATACCACTTGATGAAATTCGTGTTGATAAAACAATGCACTTTGTCGAGAAACCTGTGGAGATAGTGGATCGTACATTCAGACAGTTGAAGAACAAGCGGATTCGGTTGGTCAAAGTTCGCTGGGAATCTAAACGTGGCCCAGAGTTTACTTGGGAACGTGAAGATCAGATGAATTCGAAATATCCGCATCTATTCTCACAAGTTTCCTCTAAATAAATTTCGGGATGAAATTTCCTGAAGTAGGGGACACTGTGACATCTGTACTTGTGATGTCATTGTACAGACTTTGAACAATACAATATTAATTAAACAATGAATTTTGATCCCAATGTTTGTCATTTATGTTTGATTTTATGCACATGTTGATTTTTGATCGATTTCAAACTCTATATCGCTTTCTAGAGAGTTATACGCAAACTGATGCGTAATCGCAGTCAGTTTAATGCGACAAACACTCCGGAACAGCAACATAAGCTTAACATACCTTAAATAAACTTTACATAACTTAGTAATAAGTTTTGAAGGCTTTGGTATGGCTAAAACAAGTTTATTCGCTCTAAGGGACTATTTGCGTCAACTTGCAAAAGTATGCCGTTTCATAAGAAAACATACAGTCCGGAACTTGATCATAAGTTAAACATACCATATATAACCTAAACATGGCTTAGAAATAAGCTTTGATATGTTCGGTGTGCGAAAACATGCTTATATGATCTTACGGGGACTAAAAGTGTCAAAAACGGCGTAAGTTTGCATTTTCGCGCATATCTTACATTCTGGCCACATCTGGACATCCAAAATTTTTGTACACACTAAAATATTTTTATTTTAGTGATTGGGACGTGAAAACGCCATTCGTCGCGCATTTTGGATCGTACACACGTCCGTTTGAGTTTCGTCGTAATTTAACAAACAACGCGACCGTACGACCAAAAGTGCCAAAAGTGCCAAAAATGGACTCAAACAAGTGCAGGGGCCAAACCTGTCAAACTTGGAAAGTTACTGGTCTGCAGGTGGCTTACGGACCGTATGCCCATATCCTTACGGTCCGTAAGGAAGGCCCAGCGACCATAAATGAGTTTCCGCAATCTGTTTGATCTTTCGGGGCTGTTTGTGCAAATTCTTTGTGTGATGGGCAAGTTTATGTGTTCTCTAAGGCTACCAATCAGTCCCTAACAATTGTATGGCCATGATTCATTGCTTGGGAGTTACACAAACACTTGGAATGATCTTGTGTTCTTGCAACAACTATAAATAGCCATCCAATTTTATTCATTCCTTGCTCATTCTTCTCATTCTCCTCTCTACATCTGCTTTGGGAGCATTCTCAAGTGGTTTGGAGCTTATTTTCTTCGTAGAAAAGATAGCAAGGACCCTTAGTGAGCATTCTTTCATTCTTTTATTGCTTACTAGTTTAAAAAGTCAAACAGTGTTTGACTTTCAGTTTGACCAGTCTTTGGTCAACGCAAAGTTCGGTTGAACTTTGCAACGTGATTGTAATCACGTCGGTTATAATCCTTAGTGATTATACCCGCTGATTACCACGTTAACTAGGTGTAGTGACGAGTCAAAGTTTCGGTCAAAATGCGTTTTAGCACGCATTTTGCCTCGGAAGTACTTTTAGGTATCAAAACACTTTGTTTTGATACCAAATCTGTAGGTTAAACATGTTTTGACATGTTTAACTCGTCACTATTTGTTTAGTGCTTGTTTAGGGTCGTAAGGTAAGCGGTCTAAACAACCGCTTAGACTTTCGAACCCGACCCGTTTGGTCGATCTTTAGGATCCGACCAAGCTTAGTTAGTGATCATGGTTACATAGGGAATAACCTCAGAGGTTATACCTTATGATCACATAGGATTGGTTAGTCATATGCTAGTTAGCTTGTATGCCCATAGGAAATGACCAAAATGCCCTTTTGAAGCATAAATCTGTATTTTGACTATATGAACATATTTTTGACATGTAAACTGATTTAGTAACATGTTTAGGGATAATTGGGCATGTAAGACTTGGCATAGCACATAGTTAACCATCCGAACCTAGTTTTACGATAACGACGCCTTATAGTAGCTTATGTTACCATAATGTGCCGAAACGGGTCAAAAGCACTTAGGTAGACTTTCAAATCAGAATGTAGGGCCTATTAAATCATGCCATATGAGTGTCAATACTCATTTGATTTATAGAACCTCATTCTATCCTATCTCCCGATCTAGGATCCGTTTATTAACATAGTTACCTATACTAGGTGCCGGTTGATTCTGTGATACTTGGAGCTTTAATTGGTCTTATTCTCAATACTAATAAGCAATCCCAAGTGAGTACATAGTTCCCCTCTTTTACCGTTTTGAAATACTTTGGGGTGATACACATGTACAAACGTGTTACTTTCATGCATTTCATGCTTTTATAACATAAACATGCTAGTTTCATCTAGTACATGATTTCAATTATGTTTTGCTATGTATGTTAAGCATGCTAGCACATTGATTTATTTCACATTTGTTGCATATGTTTACTTAGCATATGTACACATTGTTTTACATGACATTTCTGCTATGTATGTTTACTGAGCATGCTAGCACATTGTTTTACATGAACATTTCTACTAGGCATGTTTACTTAGCATTCCTAGTACATGGTTTTCATAGCATGCTTACATTGGTTATGACATTTGGTTTGTTTAATCGGGACAATAATACATTCATTAACATTGATCACGCCGCTCGGTAGTATGTAATGGTACCATAGGAATTGACAACTCCCGTTTCCGACTTCCTAGGTTTGTTTGGAAGTTGGGAATGACAGAATCCGATTACATAATTTAGATAAACCTTTAATTCGTTTAAGGGTTTTTCGCCACAGTCGCAAGGCTTGAATGTATGCGATTAACATTACTGCATAAATGTTTGTAATCATAAAGCATTGTTTTTCTGCAAAACATAACATTTGATTTAAACTTAGGTTTATTCAAAAACATTGTTTTGTACATTTTCTATGGGGTTGAGTAGCTTCTAGTTATTCACCATACATGACATTTGTTTCACATTGGCATCATCACATAGTTTAAGTAGATGATTTCCTACTTACTATGCATTACATTGGTTATACTTGACACATGTTATACCTGACATTTAACATGCTTTTCACATGAACATTTGACATTGAACATTACCTTTTTTTTGGTTATTGATAAGTGACTTATGTAACGGTGCTATGTGTTATATGATAAAAGCATGGTGGATACGCCACTGGTACTTCCTATATATAAGTGCTTTTATCATATCATACATTATTGCGTTATCTAAATCACTTGGGGCAAGACATGAAACATTTTATACAAGAACATGACATTGTTTTACAAAGTACACATTTTATCCAAATTCACTTTCACTTGGTTATTCATTTAACCATGCATTGTCCTTTCATTATCATTTGATTTTCATATCGATTTTTACATGGTTTTACAAAAGAAAACATTTTACAAGATTCATGACTACATTTTATTAAACACTTCTTTCAAATACAAGTCATGAATCTGCATAAACAAAACCTATGTATCTCACAGGCATTTTTATGTTGACGTACCTATTTTTACATGTGTTTTCAGGTGCTAATGCATGATGGTGTTTGTGCTTCACTTAGGCGGACTCGGGCCTTAGTGACTTAAAAGATAGTTAATTATGTTATTTTAGTTGAACTTAAAGACAATGTAAACTCTTTATTCAATAATACATAACTTAAATTGCCATGGTTATTGAAACAATAATTCTGTCGCATCACCCCCCGACGTTTCCGCCGCGGTTTATTGTTTTACGCGGTCGGAGTGTGACACAGGGATAAGACCCAAAAATATACTAGAGATAAATCCTTTGTATACTGGGGAAAATCCCATAGGTATCCTGGGGAAAATCCCAAATTTTCATGCGCTACAGGCGGGAGTGTATAAACTCCAAGACTTAGAAAGGTGATAACCTTTAAACCTTAGAGAGTATGAAAATACCCTTTCGTGAGAGAGGGTGATCAATCCTCATATACCTTTAGGATTCAGGATATAGCCAATAGTAACGAAATTGTCAGCCACTTTTACATGAACTGGTCCCGCTACCTTGAACTATTCCCGAATAACTTGCGCTCCAGGCGGGGTGTTTAAACCCAATTCGGAAGAAAGGTGAATACCTTTAAACCTGTGAAGGGATCAGGATCCCTTAAACGTGAGAGAGGGGGCCAATCCTCTAATCTTTCGAAGTATCCTGAATGTATATCCCGGAGCTATATCCCGAAGCATATACTGCAAAACATCAGTAGACTAAGGTGGGTGTTAGCCTGGCTAACACCCCTCCGATGCTTAAGTTAGTAATGGGTTCAAAACAATAAATAACATCAAAATTTAATAAAAGAGACAGAATCCATACCATCCTGACTTAGAATTTAAATTCCGTACTCACTTGAAATAGAGTTTTAGATGTATAGCGTTCCAGGATCTTCGTAACATATCCCCCTCCATATTCTTGAGTTGGTATTTGATCTTGTTTATCACGTATAAAATATTCAACCAAGAACAATTGATTATATGCGGAATCTATAATTTATCAACCGAATACAACGATGTAATTAACTGATTTCTTATTTAAATTCGTAAGTTTGGTTACACTTTGATGATCATGCTATCTAAGCTTTGTCTGACAAAGTTATGATAAATGAATGAAGAAACCCTATTTATTCCGTTGAGTTTTCTCCTTCGTTTGACTTTTCAAAAGTTAAAGGATTGACTCATTCATTTGCCTCAAATAACCAAACTCTAATAACTAAACAAACACAATATACAAATAACACCAGAATATTATCTAACTAAAATTTGTGTAATTGGCACCCAAAGGGCACTAACAGGACTCATTACAAAGATCATTTAATAAATCTACTACTTGTATAACGAGTTAGTTTTCAAGCCTATCACCTTTAAACAATCATTTAACAAATCAAAGACAAATAACAAACGAATATTTCGAACATCATTTAATAATGCTAATACTTTTAAATGAGATACATGGCATAACTTTTTTCTTTTAATAAATGTTTGGATTATATCTAAATATGCTAAATTTTTCAAATTTTATAGCAAATTATTAGACTAAAATATTTGTTTTGTAACTTCGGAAATTTACTTTTAATAAACATTTAGTCAACCTAAGTTTGAAAAATAAAATAGTTAAATGCGTGATACTAAAATGATTTAAAACAAAACAATTTCAAAAACAGATACTAAAACAGATTGTTAATGGATAATGTCTTTTGTGTAGTCTATGTTATTGATCGTGTTGAGTCTATTTAAGTTAGTGTGACAAAGTTTGTAATCGGTTAAGTATGGTAATCAACGCATGAGTCATGCGTTGGAGTTGCTTGATGTGTTCACGAAAGGTACACAACTACTCAAAATTTGAAACCAATTTGTTCACAACATACTCAGTTCCGTGACTAATCTCACGAATACAACGGTTGACCTCCTCGCTACGATCTGGATCACCCCATCAGTAAGAGTGGACCCGGAGGAACTATTTAGAACGGCTTCACGCGTCCATCGCCTCAATATATATTGTTTTGGAAACTCCCTTACCTATACAACCCTTAACACACAAAAAATGTGACTGCACAACAATCCAAACTGCTCAAACCTGTTGCAATTACATTTAACAGTCACATCATCTCATGTATCATAACATGTAATGTTGCATATCCATAAAACACAGTTTATAAAAGCAGTGTGCTACTTATAAAAAAGAATGTATAATTAAAGATAAAACACAATATCACCTCAAAGAACGCAGAGCATGGCTGATCGAGATCCTTAATAAAAAACTTAATGAAATCACCGATTTGATCTAATCTGACACTAGTACAGCAATGAATTGCATGCTGAATCTCAAGGTGAACATCAAAAAATATAGTTCTGGTGTATATCTGAGCTGCTTGCCTCTCAACAACAAAATCACTCCACGGGTCAGGCTTGGTATAGCGAGTGTCATGATCGTTTTTTCGATGCTCATATCTTTGGGCTTCGATAGCTGTGTCGAAGTGGCTAAGAAAGTCAACCAAAGTGCACTTTGGATTGTTAATCTTGCCAAACAAGTGATTCTCGCTTTCGAATCTAGATGAGGTCTGGATAAGTCCAGACATTTCTTCTTCACGATAGTAAGCTAGAATCCATGATTCGCGGAGCCCGTATATATATGTCAACCATTCATGATCGGTTAATCTGAAATCATTTAATATAGTTGCCCATTCAGTCTCAAAGGCTTTGGGCAATAAAGAATCAGTCCAAACAACTGCAGACAATCTTTTCCTGAAATCGGTATTTGAACATAGGGTAGCCCTGACCTAAGCAACATTTTCCATGTAAGGTAAAAAAAATTAAATAACAGGAAAAAACACATCTAAAAAAAACTCACATAAAAACAGACCTTTGTAGTAAGTTTATCCATGATGTGCCACATACATAACTGATGCCTCGACTCAGGCTAAACATCCACAATAGCCCGTTTCATCGCAAGGTCTTGGTCAGTAACGATTACGGGGGGCGCGTACCCATATGCGTCCTTGAACACCTTAAGTAACCAACTATACGTCCTCGTCATTTCGGAACCAAGAATGGTAACACCAGGTGTGACGTTCCTATTGAGATTATCATTCCCAATGAACAGGACAAACATCATGTTATACCTACTAAAATAATCAGAATGTATTTACAAATATCAGAACATGTTTATAACACAGAAGTGCTAAAACACAATGCATATAGAAATATGAATCTTGTCCTTACTCGTTCCGCTTGTAGGTAGCATCAAAGGATACAACGTCTCCAAACATATAAAAATTCCTCTTCATGTCCTCGTCAGCCAAGAAAATACACTTCAACAAACCTTCGTCCGCCGTTTGATATTCGCAAGAAAAGTTCGGTAAAAACTCTTTTTTCCTCATTAATCGCTTGACAAACATTTCAGCATCAAACTCTACGATGAACAAATTTAATTCTTTTTTGAAATTTTTGAAATCAACTTTGGTCGCCCCAACTTTATCGAACCCGCCACACACCTCCATCATAATATTAAATGCTCGAATAAGACCAATGTTAAGCTTTGACATCTTATTTATCATATCTTCGTGCGCACGATTAACCCCTCGGTTTTCCTTAAGAAAATGTAAATCTTCTTCATGCACAAAATCATGGTTGTGCGCCTCTGTGAAATGATATAGCTCATACTTCTTGGCATCATTCAGCGTTATTCTGATCATCGCTTGGCATCCAGTCCTTTTGGCTAGTACCCTGCGTACCCACCTGTCAGGAGGCTGTTCGGCAGAAGTATCCACCGGCCGAAACTCTTTGTGGCCCTCTTTTGAACAGAAAAAATACTTATTTATTATAATACCACGATTTTCATGATGTGTGCCCTTCCTAACTATCCAACCTCCAGCATCTGCATAAGCTTTGTAAAAGTTATACGCAACATCAACTGTGTCAAATAACATGCCCTCTGCTGGAGTCAGCGAAGATGATGAAGTTGGAATATATGTCTTTGTTCCCGAGTTAGGAGAAACTTATTCCACGCCACGTGGTTGGTAATTGGGTACATCTACAAAATGACAAAAATAATGCATACGCATCATTAACGTAGACTAAAGGTTTACCACACACATAAAAAGAAATCTACACAATAAGTGAACCTTAAAACACATTGGATCTAAAAAATAGTGAAAAAACAAATCAATTTTTTAACAAACATAAAACACAAACACAAATCTGTTGATAAACACTTAATAAGACAGATCTCATTGAAATAAAAAAAAAAACATAAACATGTTCCCCCACATTATAACACATTGTGTTATGTTAAAAAAATAAAGTCATTTTCATACACTTAACACAGACTGATTCATGAGCATAAAACACATCGTATTAAAACACTAACATGTTCACTAGCATTACGGACACATTGTATTAATTTAAAACAGTGAGATAAAACACATCATAGTAAAACAAAGCAAATACAAAAATAGTTCACACATGTAAAAAAATAAAAAACAAACATAATAAAACACATACTGATCACGATAGCTGATCATACTAATGATGATAACTATTAATAACTTTATAAAACACATCATAAACACAAAAATGTAAACCTACATGCTAAAAAAATAATAACTAGTAAACTTTGAAATAAAAAACAAAATGAAAAGTTAAAACACATTAACCAACATCTAAAAAATAGTAATCTATACATTACAAACATCATTTATACAATGGGGATCTATAAAACATTAATTTTAACTCTCAAACTGTTAAAACACAATGTCAATAACTGTGACAACCGTCAATTTTGCATGCATCCGTACAATTAATTAATTTTAATTATGAGCTTAATGACTTTGTTTGATTACATCTGATGCTTTAAACTGCTTACTGATTTATGTTATATACATACATGTGCATTCTTTACATACAGTCACTTCAATTATTTCATACAGACTCTTAGTGACAAACCTGACGCACAAAGCACAGTTAGTACAGTGAGCGAATAACTCAGACACGTGCTGACAATGCCAGCACTTAGACATATACTATTTTTAGGCCAGTATGGGCCAGGGATAAACCACTACACCAGTGTGGAGTGTAGGGAAGTGAGGACCATAAGACTATGTCACTAGGTGATAGTTTGAGTGCCGGAAAGTGCCTAAAACGCAATTTAATTACAGAATTCCGCATTTTAGTAACAATTCAGCTTTTAACACACTCATATTATACAGAGTATTGACTAAATGGCCCTGGACACTTTCCTAAGTGTTGGAATTAATTTCGTTACAAAAAGATGCACAAAAGACGCTTTACGGGACAATTAAACGCTTTAACGGAACAATGCGAAACCGAACAACCAGACATTACCCGAGACATGAAAATGTTGTTGGAAATATTATTTTATTATTTTAAATTAATCATGGTCACAAAAATCCCCATGCATCATGTAAACATGACTTACACCCACTATACTTGTAAATACCCTTAACCTTTTAGTAATTACCTACTAATTAACAAAAATTTTACACTTTACCCCCCCCCATAACCGAAAATCTGCCATAATCATTAACATATATTTTGGTTAATCTTTTGTAAAGAAGATCTTGTATTCATTGGCCAATTTTTCATGTCATAATTCCCCTACAACCTAGATACACATTTCCAAGAAATCACCATCATTCCTCAAGATTTACTACTCCTCTCTCTCCTCCCTCTAAAAATCGGCCCACATACACCCCCCCTCTCATCACAACTGATTTCCATCTTCATTTCCCTCACCATCTTCATCTCCTTCACTAGTAAACCCCATTCCAAGCTCCAAGATCCTCCATAGAAGTGAGAAGTTGAAGTGCTCTCAAGAAGCCTTGTTCAAGCCGTTTCTCACTATCATTCTTCATCATCCCATCTCAAGATTACAACCCTAGCCTTGTGCTAGTAGTAAGTCCATTTATACTCTTGTCTCACTTCGATTCTTGTTCGATTATTGAATGTTCTTCACACACAAAAGCTTAAACAGCTTGCTGAGTTGGATTTTCAGCCAACTTCAACAGGCTGTAACGGGATCATTTTAAAATGAAAAACGGAATTTCTAAAGCCTAAAATGAGTATTTTGGAATAACTAAACAAATGGCGCTGGAATCATAATTTTTCGAGACCGTTTACTATTTTTAAAAGGTTATTTTTGGACAGCAGCTCAAGCTGCATTTTTACTGCAGAAAAAGTGGGTTATTTTCGGAGTCACAACTTAAAACCTGAGTAAAATCAACTCATGAAATTTTTACAGTAGATAGACACCATTGTCAGGACGACCCTCCAACTGGAATTTCGTCAAACGGACTTACGGTTGATTTTTAGTGAATATTTCCGTAAACTGCGATCAGAAGGTAACAAATCTGATTGCAGTCGAGAAAATGATTTTCTATAAAATATGGGTAACGAATTGGACTTTGATATTTTTACACAATAAACTTTGGAACATGTGTGACATTCTGTAAAAGTTTGGTAATTTTTAGAAAAGGTTAACTATTTTATAAAAATCCTCGAAAACAGTCTGGTTTTGAGTAATAAAGCTGAAATAAAGTAAGTAATGTTTTGTTTGTCGATATGTCGGTTTGATTATTGAAAATGAACTATTGGATATATATAAAAGAAAATGATATGCTATTTAAGCATGGACACCTCTATTTACAGAGGAGACTTTGCCGAAATTTTCCGAGAATCCGAACACTTAGTAAAACATTCGAGAAAATAAATACGAAATAGTTGTCTAACTATTTTTCTAATAAAGTTAAAATGATTATTATTATTTTAACAACATAATACCAAAGTAACGTAACTCAAAACACTAAACTCTAAGCCAAGGCACGGCCCGTCCGTCTAATAGACGTTAGACCATTGTAGGTAGTCGTGTTTGCTGAGGAGATTTGGGTTACGAGTACCGAAGACGCAATACTGTGAGTTCATGTCCCCCTTTTCTCTTAACCGTTTTCAGTTTTATACTTCGGGGGTGAAATACATGTTACAATTATTACAGACATTTACAGACTTTTACAGACATTTACAGACTTTTACAGACATTTACAGACATTTTTATACATGGTATGATTAGCTAAGGAACTTACTGTTAGATCACGTGAATGGATAGGCTATTATCGTAAGACCATTAATCCTTGTATAAGGACCGAGAGGCATGAGTGATAGATCTATTGGGTGTTGCGAGCCCCACACATGGGCCAGCGTGTGGCTGCATGTGGTGACTATGTCGTTCCGCCGGAAGGACCGGTATGAAGTACGCGTTACAGGTTTGAGTGCTTCCTAGGCCATATCACTTATTAATGTATTAGCTACACATTAATTGATCTGTTTTTCCTTATTGCTACATACCAAGGACATACATTTTTACAGACATATTTCACAATCTATACAGACACACATTAATGATTTATACAGACTCACATACACATGAACTCGCTCAACTTTTGTTGACTTTTCAAACTACATGTATTTCAGGAAATTATATATGGATCTGGCGGGCGTTGGAATTTCAAGTCATGTTAAGTATAAAGATGTCATCCATGGTTTTTGGGTTTTGGCCAGTATGTCTTAATCTTGGACGAGACACGTCTTCCAAACTTTGATTTCAACTATTATCTTTTGATGAGTCCTTAGCGAACTTTTACACAATTCATACGGTTTGTAAAACTTAAATTTTGAAGTCTACGTTTTAGACAATGTTGTTATGTTTTAAACTCATTTTATGGATGACAAATCTTTGGTATTATCATATAGATTGTTTGATATGGTTGAATGCAATGATAACAAGTAAGTCACCCCATAATCACGCTTCCGCAAAAGTCAGGGTGTGACAGCTTGGTATCAGAGCTTCGATCGTAGCGAACTAGGATTCATTCTCGAGTCTAGACTACGATCAATAGGGCTCTCACGAAAACGCTTTTACAAACATGTTTTCATTGCATACACAAAACGCCCAGATCCAGGGAACAAACATTTTTACAAACAAAAGGCACAAATACACATTCCAAAATATATGTTTATAATTCAGTCTTAGAGACTGAGGGATTCAATCTTAGAGATTGAGGGAGGTTCAGCCTTAGAGGCTGGGGAGGTTCAGTCTTAGAGACTGAGGGATTCAATCTTAGAGATTGAGGGAGGTTCAGCCTTAGAGGCTGGGGAGGTTCAGTCTTAGAGACTGAGGGATTCAATCTTAGAGATTGAGGGAGGTTCAGCCTTAGAGGCTGGGGAGGTTCAGTCTTAGAGACTGAGGGGTTCAATCTTAGAGATTGAGGAGGTTCAGTCTTAGAGGCTGGGGAAAATTTAGTCTTAGAGACTGGGAGGTTTGGTCTTAGAGACCAGGGATTTAGTCTTAGAGACTGGGAGGTTTGGTCTTAAAGACCAGGGATTTAGTCCTAGAGACTGGGGAAGTTGGTCTTAGAGACCAGGGAGTTGGTCTTAGAGACCAGGGAGTTGGTCTTAGAGACCAGGGAGTTAGTCTGAGAGACTAGGGAGTTCGGTCTAAGAGACTGGGTGAGATAGCCTAGGGAAGACTAGGATGATTACTTGCTTACATTGCTATCGCATACATGCTTAATTTTTGATTATTGATAAACGTGCATATGTGGAAACTGTTTTAATATATACTGTGACTACCATGCACCGATACACATGTCGCCTTGATCAAAAAGCGGGTTGTCAAACATTGATGACCCTATGGCCGCCGCCACAAATAATGAGACTGCACTTGCGCCGGAGATATTTACGTCAGACACTGAGAGTGACCCTGACATGTTGACCAAGAACGAGGACGACTGCCAACCATCCGCGCTGCCAGACTCTGGTGATGAATTACCCTTGTAGATGGCTTCCTTGACAAGAAACTTCCTGTCATCCTTGTTTCGGTCCACGATTACCTCATCATTTGGACACTTCGATGACGCGCACATCGTGGCTCCGATTCTCGATGCCGTACCTCTTGGACAAGTTGTTTGATGACGACGTTAATTTGCTTATTGATGATCCTTCCGTTGATACCCAGGATGATGGAAAGTTAGATGAGGACGTTGTTACTAACTCTACGTTTTGAGATCCCTATTATCAAACTATCCTCTGATTCTAGTATACACTCGATTTCAGACTCCTTTGAGTCTGCGACATTTACGACTTTACTAACAGGCAGACTACCGCTTTTTGCTCCCGACACGGACGACGACGCCGCTTTGACTACTACACTAATACTTGCTCAAGATCACATGCCCTCACACTCCCCAGGACCTGCCCCTGAGGCAGCTCCAGTTCCTTGCGGGCCAGCTTGATGTTGCACCTGCTGGTCCTGCACCCTTGCTTGATTATGACCCTGTTTCCTTTTGGTTTACTAGACATTGCACCTCTTACCAGACCCAGTACCTGTACCTATTAATCTTCTTTTGTTGAGACATTTCTACCGCACCTGCACCCGCTGATATTGCACCTATGAAGACCGACGTCCATTGCACCGACATGCCTACCGCTCTCTTTCAAGACGTACCCGCACCCCGGGAAGGCGCTCCAGGTCAGCACCCGCATAACGATTCTTCTGCTACGGCAACATTTTTCCTAAACTTAACAAGACGCACCGTTTGCTACATTCACCTCTACAATGCTGGACAAGTCATTTCGATGGATCCCTATGCTACACTATGTTGATTTTAGACCCTTGTCATCCCTCACATTATGGAGGCTACACACAGGATGAGTACACCTGTCACATGAGCTACAGTTTGAGGATATGATTCGCAGAGTGTTGGAGCTTGAGCTGACACCACAATTGGTAACTTCAAATGCAAAAACATTGCATAATTGAAAACATGATTTAAGTATTTACATCACAAAACAGCATATTGCCTGAAAAGTTTATGTAAGACACCACGCCCTCCACCCTGTCTATTGCCAGTATACATTGAACCTCCACATATATCAAGGTTCCTTTCGCGCTCTCGACCGTTGCTATCACACCGTTCCCAGGATTCTGATACTCATTTCTTTACTATCGAGTAGCAGAGTAGACAATTACTTCGACGTGTACACAAGCCCGAGGAGGAAGTCCACGCGTGTTAACAGTTTACTTTCTTTTCCTCCTCTTCCTCAGTCACCAGTATAGTTGGTTTCTGGTGGTAAAAACACTAATGATAAGCCGGGTTGTGGAGACTTTAAAGACCACTTCTGACTACGTAATTTTGATGCACTAATATACTTATTGGACAAGGGTAGGGTGACCCTGCGTTCCTTCTGATATGATACATTATGTAAAACACAGTGATTGTGGTCGGAGGATGACGAAAGCCCAATCATCTTTAAACATGCAACAATACCTATGACTAATAACTAATGAAAAACTCGGTCGCTATATTCCCACTAAGCACGCTGTTGATCAGCATATTTGTGCTACATCTATAATGCTACATGTTTACTTGTTACGTTCCTATTTACAAGTTGTGCAATAATTGTGATGATACGTGATTGAATGTTACAACGACTGCGTATATACATATATGTAATATACCTCTGAGGTCCTATTCGTTAAATAGAGACTTGTGTACTCGTGTCCTTAACAAGACCTGACCTAACCAACATTCTTCTAGGAAGATGTCGACTCCAGGGAACACCGATACCAACAACCCTCTGCCGACTACAGAGGCGGAATTTCAAGAACGCCTCATACAGATCATCGCACAGTACGAGGCCCTTCGCTCTGAATGCAGCGGAGGTACCTCGGGAAATAATCCAGCCAACGGCTGTACCTACAAGCAGTTCTTAGGCTGCCAGCCCCCACATTTCGACGGCACTGGGGGTGCCGTAGCTTTCGTGCGCTGGGTTGAGAAAACGGACACTGTTTTGCGTGCGAGCAAATGCGCCCCAGAGCACCAGGTCACGTACATTTCCGGACTGTTCCAAGATGGGGCTCTGTCATGGTGGAAACTCCAGATTCAGACGATGGGCGAGACTACTGCGTATGCTTTATCATGGGACGAGCTGAAAGAGCTAATGCACAAAAAGTACTGTTCGAGAACAGAAAGCCAGAAGGTGGAAACTGAGTTCTGGAACTTGAAGATGGAAGGTTCAAAAATAGCTGAGTATGTGGAGAAGTTCCAAGTTCTATCGCGTATCGTTCCTTACATGGTAGACCCAGAGTTTAAGAAGATTGAGCGTTTCATTTGGGGATTGGCACCCCAAATCATGAGCATGGTGACGACATCGAAGCCTACAACGATCGCTTGAAGGCACAAAGAATGTTACGAAAAGGATGGGTTGTTTTATGGCTCATGTCGGGGACAAGGGAGCCGAAGAACTAAAACTCGAAGATGTCCCTGTGATAAAAGAATATCCTGAAGCCATCCCCGAAAACTTGCCAGAATTATCTACTCAGTGACAAGTCGAATTTTGCATCGATTTGATTTCCAGGCGCCGCGGTTGCAGCCAATACACCTTGGCAATTTACACCTTCAGATATGCAAGGATCGACATTGTAGCTTCAGTAGCTGGTAGAGAAGGAAGATAACAGACCAAGTTTCCCATTTTGGGTAACCCCAGCTCTGCTCATCAAGAAGAAGGATGTGACTTTCAAATGAGCATCAATTACTAGGGGCCGAACGAGCTAACCCACGAGAATCGGTGACTCTCGCTAAGGATTAACGAATTACGTATTTAACTAACTGTGAGGATCCAACTACTATTACATGACTATTTGACGATCGAGTATCGTTAGCGATGAATTCAGGGAGAAAGTATACCGGGGAAATCGTGGGACGATAACTTGTCTTTAGACGCACACAAGATGGTGTTTCCTACACAATGCACAAAACCGAGTTACACAGAATATGAAACCTTGAGGATCTAGAAAACATATGATTAGGACCCTTGGGAACCCAGGACCAAACGTGTAAAGGTTGTTACTTAGACACCATATCTATTAACTCAATCGAACACCACTAACCTGACATATGTGCCATTTCAGTTAACAGAATAGAAAGTACTTGAAATTCTTTCGTTTAAATCTTCATTTTTGCTTCTAGCCGAGTAGATGTTTGCATCTCTACTCCCCTTAATGTAGTTGTATCGCTTTGATTTTCTTCGCTGAGAGCGAACACACATTTGCTTCGATATTTGGTCATTACCTCATACTCATTGTCTCATCACTTGAAAACTCACATGTTACGCGTGCACCATCTGCTATGCATACGGTTTCATTTCGAACGCTTCATTAAAATTCTAACATGATGTTGCTAAATCTAACTACTGGTTCGTGATTCGAATGACCTACATTATTGTAACGGTTGACTCTTTGCTATCAAGTCAACACACTTTCGCGAAATCTTCTTTTGTTTCAAGATACATTCATGGTTTATTTTTTTTTTATTTTTTTTTTGTAACCATGCTGAGATTTCCCTTGTTGATACATACGTTTATTGTCGGGTTACGCTGAAAATAAGTTCAATTGCTTGAACTTCTCCATTTCGCATATTTGGTTTAAGACGTCATATGATGTATTGAGAGCATCATATTCAAACACTTTTGCAAAGACTCTTTCATTACGAGTCGTAGTAGATTCGGTTGATCTATGACTCCACTAAATCGTTTGATTGACTTCGACACCTTGAGGTGATATTTTCACAAAATTGAAGCTTGTGCTAATTGGGTTACTCACTTCATATACGGATTTAAATTATTTATTTGCTCTAAATCCGTCTCGTTTATCACAATTAAAGCAGTCTCAACACAGTTGTGTGTTAAGGCAATGGTACATGGATTCATTTCGTAGCATGATGTACCTCCTAACGATACTTTTACTGTCAATCGAATACCTTGCGGTACTTAATACCTTTCACTTTCGATCAAAAATAGTGGCTCTTTGATATTTCATATTCAACTGGAAACTTTACGACATTGTGTAAATCAAATCTTCTGGTTGTCTCAGTACACTTTCATTTGATTTCAGGCACGGTGAACTTGTTCAGTCACCATTATTATTTCACGTCATTTCGACACCCTGTGGTGTCATTGCAAATTTGCAGCTTGTGCTAATCATGGTCGATCGTTTTACACAAAACTACATATACTTTTGTTTGAACTAAGTCATTTAAACATTCCTGATGCAACTACGAATCAAGACAATGATACACCAGATTCGCTTGTATTTCATTCGGTGTATTTTTCGCAATTCGAGAATGTCAACACACAAATTCTTATCATTTACTCATTCGAAAGTTGACAGGTCATTTTCATCTCCAAGTTGTTGATTCTGAGTTCATGTAGCAGATGCTATGGTTTGAGGAAATTTGCATACTATGACCAATCATTTGAGAATCCTATTGGACAAAACTCCTCTTTTATGGAACCCCTGTAACTGGATCACACTAGACTACACGTCAATACGACTTATGCCTTTGACATTAAACGCTAAAAGCACATACCTTTTAACCATTGGATTCGTGATATTATATATATTCTTGGACTCACTTGATGTGAATAGGGTTTGATTCGATTTGGTGATTATCTACCTCGGTACTATTCATATGCATACATACATAATGAAACCCTAAGGAGTTAAGGTAGTACAAATTTCGAGGACGAAATTTTCTTAACGGGGGGAGAATGTGACAACCGTCAATTTTGCATGCATCCGTACAATTAATTAATTTTAATTATGAGCTTAATGACTTTGTTTGATTACATCTGATGCTTTAAACTGCTTACTGATTTATGTTATATACATACATGTGCATTCTTTACATACAGTCACTTCAATTATTTCATACAGACTCTTAGTGACAAACCTGACGCACAAAGCACAGTTAGTACAGTGAGCGAATAACTCAGACACGTGCTGACAATGCCAGCACTTAGACATATACTATTTTTAGGCCAGTATGGGCCAGGGATAAACCACTACACCAGTGTGGAGTGTAGGGAAGTGAGGACCATAAGACTATGTCACTAGGTAATAGTTTGAGTGCCGGAAAGTGCCTAAAACGCAATTTAATTACAGAATTCCGCATTTTAGTAACAATTCAGCTTTTAACACACTCATATTATACAGAGTATTGACTAAATGGCCCTGGACACTTTCCTAAGTGTTGGAATTAATTTCGTTACAAAAAGATGCACAAAAGACGCTTTACGGGACAATTAAACGCTTTAACGGAACAATGCGAAACCGAACAACCAGACATTACCCGAGACATGAAAATGTTGTTGGAAATATTATTTTATTATTTTAAATTAATCATGGTCACAAAAATCCCCATGCATAATCATTAACATATATTTTGGTAATTACCGAAAATCTGCCATAATCATTAACATATATTTTGGTTAATCTTTTGTAAAGAAGATCTTGTATTCATTGGCCAATTTTTCATGTCATAATTCCCCTACAACCTAGATACACATTTCCAAGAAATCACCATCATTCCTCAAGATTTACTACTCCTCTCTCTCCTCCCTCTAAAAATCGGCCCACATACACCCCCCCTCTCATCACAACTGATTTCCATCTTCATTTCCCTCACCATCTTCATCTCCTTCACTAGTAAACCCCATTCCAAGCTCCAAGATCCTCCATAGAAGTGAGAAGTTGAAGTGCTCTCAAGAAGCCTTGTTCAAGCCGTTTCTCACTATCATTCTTCATCATCCCATCTCAAGATTACAACCCTAGCCTTGTGCTAGTAGTAAGTCCATTTATACTCTTGTCTCACTTCGATTCTTGTTCGATTATTGAATGTTCTTCACACACAAAAGCTTAAACAGCTTGCTGAGTTGGATTTTCAGCCAACTTCAACAGGCTGTAACGGGATCATTTTAAAATGAAAAACGGAATTTCTAAAGCCTAAAATGAGTATTTTGGAATAACTAAACAAATGGCGCTGGAATCATAATTTTTCGAGACCGTTTACTATTTTTAAAAGGTTATTTTTGGACAGCAGCTCAAGCTGCATTTTTACTGCAGAAAAAGTGGGTTATTTTCGGAGTCACAACTTAAAACCTGAGTAAAATCAACTCATGAAATTTTTACAGTAGATAGACACCATTGTCAGGACGACCCTCCAACTGGAATTTCGTCAAACGGACTTACGGTTGATTTTTAGTGAATATTTCCGTAAACTGCGATCAGAAGGTAACAAATCTGATTGCAGTCGAGAAAATGATTTTCTATAAAATATGGGTAACGAATTGGACTTTGATATTTTTACACAATAAACTTTGGAACATGTGTGACATTCTGTAAAAGTTTGGTAATTTTTAGAAAAGGTTAACTATTTTATAAAAATCCTCGAAAACAGTCTGGTTTTGAGTAATAAAGCTGAAATAAAGTAAGTAATGTTTTGTTTGTCGATATGTCGGTTTGATTATTGAAAATGAACTATTGGATATATATAAAAGAAAATGATATGCTATTTAAGCATGGACACCTCTATTTACAGAGGAGACTTTGCCGAAATTTTCCGAGAATCCGAACACTTAGTAAAACATTCGAGAAAATAAATACGAAATAGTTGTCTAACTATTTTTCTAATAAAGTTAAAATGATTATTATTATTTTAACAACATAATACCAAAGTAACGTAACTCAAAACACTAAACTCTAAGCCAAGGCACGGCCCGTCCGTCTAATAGACGTTAGACCATTGTAGGTAGTCGTGTTTGCTGAGGAGATTTGGGTTACGAGTACCGAAGACGCAATACTGTGAGTTCATGTCCCCCTTTTCTCTTAACCGTTTTCAGTTTTATACTTCGGGGGTGAAATACATGTTACAATTATTACAGACATTTACAGACTTTTACAGACATTTACAGACTTTTACAGACATTTACAGACATTTACAGACATTTTTATACATGGTATGATTAGCTAAGGAACTTACTGTTAGATCACGTGAATGGATAGGCTATTATCGTAAGACCATTAATCCTTGTATAAGGACCGAGAGGCATGAGTGATAGATCTATTGGGTGTTGCGAGCCCCACACATGGGCCAGCGTGTGGCTGCATGTGGTGACTATGTCGTTCCGCCGGAAGGACCGGTATGAAGTACGCGTTACAGGTTTGAGTGCTTCCTAGGCCATATCACTTATTAATGTATTAGCTACACATTAATTGATCTGTTTTTCCTTATTGCTACATACCAAGGACATACATTTTTACAGACATATTTCACAATCTATACAGACACACATTAATGATTTATACAGACTCACATACACATGAACTCGCTCAACTTTTGTTGACTTTTCAAACTACATGTATTTCAGGAAATTATGTATGGATCTGGCGGGCGTTGGAATTTCAAGTCATGTTAAGTATAAAGATGTCATCCATGGTTTTTGGGTTTTGGCCAGTATGTCTTAATCTTGGACGAGACACGTCTTCCAAACTTTGATTTCAACTATTATCTTTTGATGAGTCCTTAGCGAACTTTTACACAATTCATACGGTTTGTAAAACTTAAATTTTGAAGTCTACGTTTTAGACAATGTTGTTATGTTTTAAACTCATTTTATGGATGACAAATCTTTGGTATTATCATATAGATTGTTTGATATGGTTGAATGCAATGATAACAAGTAAGTCACCCCATAATCACGCTTCCGCAAAAGTCAGGGTGTGACAATAACATCCTAGTGGTTTCAAGAAAAAAATTAAGAATCGATACACGAAAGATACTAGTAAACAGAAACAGAATTGTATTTACCATCTCCACAATTAACAATTGTGTTTGAAGCCACGACTTTCTCTCATGTAAAATATGATATGCGCTGAAGATTGATGAAGAGTATGAAAACACGAATGAGAATTTGATTGATATTTACGACTGGAAATAATTCAAAACCAGCATTCAGCAAATCATGGAGAATCGGTTACCATAATAAACGTGGATAGTTAGTTAATGAGAGATAGATTACAAAACTAAAATAAAATGTTAAACTACACAATTGCCCTTTTAGTTATAATCCCTCAATGCCACTTGTCATATTATGATTGCTTCCTAGACTTTCTAGAAAACTTAGACTTTCTAGCCAACTCCAACTCTCTCTCTCTCTATATATATACATATATATATGTATATATATATATATATATATATATATTTGTATAGAGAGAAAGAATTCAATTCAATTAAGAACCACAACAAGTTATGAGAACCATGAGAAATCCTACTTCCCACACGAGTTGGGCCACCATTTTTTGTATAAACGTGATGGAAATGTTATAAACACATCTTTAAAAAAATGAAACAAAAGAAATTGTCAAGTCGATAGTTACGCCTGTTTATAATTTTGTTTACGACGATTTAAATATTTTACATCACAAATAAAAAAATGTAAATTTTTTAATGCGACATGTTTTTTTTATTTTTGAGAATTTTTTTTCAAAAATTCTTTTGAAATGCTTAGTTTTTATGGTTCTCGCATGTGTGTGTGTGTATATATATATATATATATAGGTACAGGATCATGAGAAAACGCCCTAAAGTGTGAGAACGGTGAGAACGCATTCTGGCTCAACACGTGGTGCGGGATATGATCAGGTCGTGAGGGGTTTTTTGTCTTTTCAATCTTTTTTTATTTCTCAATTTTGCGTAACATGCTGCTTCATTTTTGGCGTCTAAGATTATTTTGGCGTTAATTATATTCATTAACTAATTGACATTTTATTTTTTCTTAAATCTGTCACGTTGAATTAATTATTTTTGTGTCACATAGATAATTTTTTTGGCGTTATAGCGTTTCCCTGGTCAATTTTTTTTGGCGTTTATGGCGTTGTATAATAATTCACTACGAGTCATTAATATTTTCATAAGATTACAATAAGACCAAATGTTTTTTATGGCGTTTAGTCAATTTTTTTGGCGTTTAATACATTGACAAGGTGCTTTGCCTGCACCAGTTCTCACAGTTTTCATACTATTAGCGTTTTTATGTCTGTAATTTTTGGCGTTTTATATAATAATGTATTTTATTAGTAGAGAATTAGATAACAAACAACAGATAATTAGATAACAAAACAATAGAAAATGAAAAAGAAAAAAAATTAAAACGGTAATCTAATTTTTCATCCAAATCTTCACTGTCATCAACCTCTTCTTCTTGAATTTGTTTTGGCATTTTGAACCTATGGATACCTTAGCTAGATGCCAACTTTCCTACATAACCCCCGTTATTCTTAGACGAAACTTGTTAGTGGCATCCTGTTTTTTGGTATGATATTCTTGTTTGGTGGCATGTAAGATCAACTCTTGCTTGATGCTATTTATAATAATAGAGTCCAAAATAGCATTTTACACTTGTATTGATCCCTTCATGCCATGCATATATTCATCAAGAACAAAGCTCACATGATGACATATCACTGTCATCAGTCTCTTTTTCTTGAATATTTGTCCATCTCATTCAGCAAAAGCTTATAGAGATGCCCACCTCAGAGAAGAATCCATTCAGTGAAAGCTTTTCCAAATGTGGTTTTTTTAACTATTTTTTTTTTTTTTGACATTTTAAAGTGAGTGGTTTCTAGGGAACATGGCGTTTGTTTTCTGAGTGTGATCAATTCATTGTGTAGAGACCTCTCTCTTATATGGGTTTTTTGGCGCGTAGTTTAGGCGGGATTTTTATTATAATAAATGATAGTAATAAAGTAACCGTCTTTTTCAGTTACTATGTGTAGTTACTGTTTTGTTCAGCTTTATCAGTCCTAGGGTGATAGACGTCCCATCTTCCAAGTTTAGTGTTTTTTTAAATGGCGTTATGTAGACCAAGATGACAAAATACAATAACAGAGAAAATATTAAGCAGGAAAAATATTTTTTATTATTTTTGGCGTTTTGTAAGCAATAACTTTTTGTAGTATTTTTTGGCGTTTTGCAATTAAATAGAGAAATACAGCATTTAATTATCTTAAGAAAAAAAATACACAGAAGAAAACCAACCAACAAAAAAAATTAAAACTCCTCGTCAGAAGGTACTTTATCCGAGAAGTATCCATCACTTCCGTCATCTTCTTCCTCGGAGTCTTCATCTACTTTCATCCATGTCATCACCTTTACTTTCATCGGCTTCTTGTTCCTGAAGATTCTGAAACCTCCATTTGAACATGTCCTACATCAACGCCATTTTTTAGTTCATGTCTGTGTTCAAACAAGTGGCGTTGTACAATTCTTCCATGAACCCAAGCCCCTGCTTTGTCATGATGTTTTCAAGCAGGTAGTCTTCCTGCTCTCCGCTGTCGTATATAACGGTCACCATGTCTGTTTCATCATCAAAACGCCATGATGTCATGACAGGGTCCGATTTTCCATCTGATTTGATTGGTCCAAATTTCCTTGTTAATGTTTTCATAAGCTTATGTGTTTCATGACATTCGTTATCCAGAGCGATGCCAAGCGATAGGATACCCCTCTGTACCTCTTCTTACATCTTCAAAATTGTCTTGATCGTCGTAACATACACCCTCCTTCTGTTGTCAAAACGTAGGACGAATCGCCTGATTGCCAGAGTGTATCTCCACCAAACGATGGTTGCCATTCTTTGCGTTTGGTTAAACTTGGCGTTTTTGGTAAAAGATGTTTTTGCAGAATGATAGATTGAAGTGATTTTGGAAGCGATGTTCAACGTTGTTTATATAATGATGTTTCTAGCGCGTAATTTAGGAGGGAATTTTTTCTAATAAATGTTAATAACTGAATTTCAGTTACTGTGTTGTTTGCTCTTCCTGTAATCTCCAACGCGTTTTATCACTAATTTTTGGCGTTGTGTATTTAATGGCGTTTTATTTGTTTTGAATGGCGTGTTATCATTTTTTGGTGGCGTTTTGAATTTGAACGGTAAAAGACCATTTTACCTTTAATGAAGCGCGTCCACTTAATCGAATTGTTGTTATTTACGATAACGCCACCATGCCAATCTAGTCCATAGATTGTTTTGATCTGACGATCCATAACCGTTCTCACACTTTCCCCCGTTTTCTCTAAATCCTAACCCTATATATATATATGTATATATATATGTACACTTGCAACATTCTTTATGATTTGTTATTTCAATTGGTAAAAATGTGATTATTATAATAAACTAGAAGATTAACACGCGCGCGTTGCGTCGCGGCCAACAAAAGTGACATGTTGTTGATCAGATTCACATTTACAGTGTGTTAAAGATGTTTTTGTCAGTTAAGTCTGTATTACTATCTTATACAAATAAGTAATTCACCAAATAATCTCAATATAATTAATGGTATCATAATTACTACGTTACATGACTTGTATCCATATAAATAACCTATCGTATTAAGCTCCCCGCGTTGCGGCGGGGTGTAAAACCGTGACAAATAGCACCAACATTGAAGTTGCAGCGTCTTAACGTGGAAAAATTAGACCGACATATAAAAATAGAAAATAATAACTAACTCGATTTAGGACTCGCACGTTGTGACGAACTTATTAAGCAGGGAAAAAATAGACGACGTAAACACACTGAACCACACACGTACGTTGCCCCATATTAACTCGCAAAATTTAGAACGAAGCGTATAACAAAACGTAAAATCGTTAAAATACACACACACACACACGTTGTGCCGTGTTAAGTCGCAAAATTTATATCTAAACGTAAAACGAAAATTTTGCAAAATAGAAAAAACATAGGGGATCAAAGTTGAAAGTAAAAAGTTGTGAGGTTAAATTGGAAAAACTAAAAACTTTTGGGTTAAAACTTCAAAATCAAGTAGGTTTGGGTTTAAAGTGAAACATCAATTTTTTTTTTAAAAAAAAAAAAACCCTAAAACATGGGGTATAACACCACTAAGCACCATGTACAAATCTACTATGCATAAACATCATCCACAAAACACACTTTAAGTATGAGGTACAACCAACTAATGCCCATTTATGTTACAAATTAATAGTATGTAAATGTGAATTGAATATGATGTTTTTGATCCCGACAGAGCAAGATAGATTTATGAGAAAAGAAAATTTTGGTTAAATTGTCATGCGTGTTTATGTTAGGTTCATATAGTATGGTTATGTTTTGGTGTGTATATTTTTTGGGCTCTTTTCTCATCTGTGTTCAGGTTCTTTACCTTCTTGTCGATGACGAATGAGCTGCATTTCCAGTCATTGTGACCACCATGGGATTAACAAAATAAACGACTACAATTATGTGTTTGAGACACGATTAGACTTGTTTGACTGAAAAATACACCCTTTGACTTTTTTAATTTTTAAAATAATTAAAATTACAATGTTAGGATCTATCATTTATTTATCTTTGTACATAAAACATAAAACTGTTTTATAAACATGAGGTAGAAAGTAGTTAAACGAGTCGTAATCATGTTTGAAACTTATGTTGTGCGCGCCGTCAGAAACCTGTTAAACCTGTTAAGACACGATTTGCCAGCCTTACCTATTTGTAACAACGTGCTAATGACTTTCTAATTGTTTATATAATTGTTGTATAGCGTAATTGATAGGTAAAGAAATTTTCAGTTAGCATGTCGACTTCCAACAATGGTGTGGGTGTCTTTGAACGTGTTTCTCGGATTCTTGAAGACGTTGTAAAGTTGGACCGACGAGTAAAAGACAAACTTAATGAGCTAACTGAAAGAGTTAGCAAAATACTCGATAAGCAGGCCGTGTTGCAACTTGAACTAGTTGCGCTTATCGCGCTTTATGCTACGCTTAACGATGTTATGAAAAAAACTAGGTTTAGATGTATTTACAGTTTAAGACGTTAGTAAATATCGTTTATGGTTTAACCGAATCTAATTTGTGACAACATAACAATGCGTAAAGATATTTAACATTCCCCACCGCATCTGGGCTTTGAACTAGTTCAAAGAAAAACAACAGAATTTACACAAAATTTAGTATTAGACCTCAAACATAATACAAACTTAAATGTATATAGACTAATTTGTCAAAATTCAAACTAGAATGAATATTTATAACTCATAATGAAGTAACATGTAGTAAACTATTTGACCCCCGCTTTAGATAAATGATTCAAGCCGGCCAATAATACAAGATGGCTAAAATGCTAGGATGCGTTGTTAAATCATTTTTTTCTCTTATTATTCATTTTTGCTAGTATGCGTTGTTAAATCATTTTTTTTTGTCTTATTATTCATTTTTGCATGATTTAAGATGCTTATTCTGGACTCGTATGCTTGTTTATATTGTGGTAATAAAATTCTGCCTTTCAAAAAAAAATTAAATAACAAATTTAATCTAGCAACGAAAAAGTACGTGAAATAATCAACATGTTGTACATTTTCCAGTGGCGGAACCAGAAATTTTTTGAAAACTTTTGGATCGGTTCGGATCTAGTCAGGTCAAATCACATAATAAAAACAAATATCACAGTAAAAGTACAATGTCACTGGATAAAAACTCATAATAAAATTACAAAGTCATTTGAAATATGTAAAAAAATGCATTTAATAGTTGCTATGTATGCGTTTTCATGTTTTGAAAACGATTCATTATGTTTTCAATGGCAACTTGCAAAAAAAACCTCTTTTTCATTATAAAAACAAGTGCACGCATCATTCAAATGATCATCAAACATCCTATTAGGTTAAACAATTGAATCAAAACCAAGTAGACATGGGGCTATAATGCTTACTGGATTAGAAAAAAATAAAAATTAAGCAGAGAATCTTTATTGATTTAAAGTATACTAATTAAATTCAAGTAACTTGGCTTAATTTTTGAAATATAAATTTGTTTATTATGTAATTTTGTAAGAAGAAAACAAAACAATGGTGTCGTTTGTAAAAAAACAAAGGTTGCCGCTTGAATTTTCTATTATACGTTGTATTTGCTACACAAAATCCAATGGTGTCGGATGACACCGTTGTTCAAAGTGTGGCTCCGCCACTGACATTTTCAATCCATGCAAAACGATATTATTCAAAATTATTTCATGGGTCTTAGATGTAAAATTTAATCATTGACTTTACATTAAATATTGGCTCTCATTTTTTATACACGTTAAATTAAAAGCTTAAATCAGGTCCATTTATTTTAATGAGCCTGAATTAAGTTTCTAACTTCTTATTTAGAGTTCAATTAAGTAATTAAGTTTGAGCACAAATTTTATCTAACTTCTTATTTAGAGTTCAATTAAATAATTAAGTTTGAGCACAAATTATATATTATGAATTAAGTTAAACTTACAAGTCTATTTGATATACGAATACGATAATGTGTATATACAATGTAATTATGTAATAATATTACTAAATTCCCACTAAATGGTGGTTTTATTATAGTTTCAATTAAGATCTATATATTAAATTATGTATCAAGTGATAGTAGGTGTACTTTCAAGAACAAAATTACAAAATAATAAACCTAGGGAATATTGTATTAACAAATGGACATCCCAAAGTGAAATGCAGCAAGTTTTGTAACCTTTCTATTGGAAGCTAATCTCAAAATCATTATCTTCTCTTTATAAAACTCAATTTAGTACTAGGTTCAAAGAAAAAGTCAACTTTTGAGCTTATATATACTTTGTTACTTACCTTTAGACTCTAATTCAACACATTGAGAGATCAATAATCTACCAAGACCATAAACATGTCTAGGGTGGTTATTGGTTTCCTGAAGCTCACTCTTTTGGCCATTATTCTAGTGGCTTTTGATGCATCCGAAGCTCAAACACCTTTGAAAATGGGATTTTACAAAACCACATGTCCGACTGCCGAGCAGATTGTGCGAGATACGGTGAATAGTGCTGTAACAGCTAACCCGGGAATGGCTGTGGGAATCATTCGACTTTTCTTCCATGATTGTTTTGTCAGGGTAATACTTCACTACAACAATTGAATTTGTTATATGTATATGTGAACATTGTTACAACGTTAAGCGTTTTCAAGTGTGAAGACTTAACAAATATTTACATGCTCTTTAAGCTGCAAACCCAAAATTTGCGCTTACTTTGCATAGGAGCGGAACCAAGGGGGTCAAAGAGAACGACCCATTACTAGTTCTTGTTCTGCCACTGACTTTGTGTATATGTACCGTTTATATATATGTTGTAGATGTTTAACTTTTGTATCCAAATATTAGGGTTGTGACGCTTCGCTTCTCCTTAAGCCCGTAAGAGGCAGTGAAGGTAAGTCTGAGCAAGACGCAGGTGCAAATGCAGGGACCTTGAGAGGAATGGAGATAATAGATCAGGCTAAGGCCAGGCTCGAAGTCGTATGTCCAAACACAGTCTCGTGTGCGGACATCTTGGCTTTTGCGGCCCGAGATAGCACCAACATTGTTGGTGGTTTCTCTTATGATATACCATGACGGAAGGGTTTCCAATGTAAATGAAGTAAACCTTCCATCACCGGGCTCTGATCTAGATACCCTGAAAAAGAAATTCATGGATAAAGGATTAAGTGTTCGTGAACTAGTGGCGCTCTCCGGAGCCCACTCTATAGGTAGAGCCGAGTGCAACTTTGTTGCATCCCGTCTCTACTTTTTTAATGGTAACGGTACGGATCCCTCGTTGGATCCAGAATATGCAACAACTTTAAAAAAGAAATGCCCAAAGAATCAGTTGTCTAGGACAACCGAACTTGATCTAGTGACTCCGAATCGTCTAGATAATCAGTATTACCGTAACCTTAAGAAACAACCGGTTTTGTTCTCGTCTGATGAAGCTTTGGTTGATAGTACCATAACCGCCGCAACGGTGACTAATTATGCGAACAACCCCATCGCTTGGAAAAAGGATTTTGCTGCAGCGATGGTACGTTTAGGTTCTCTTGACGTATTAACAGGGACTAGAGGAGAGATACGTAAGAAGTGTGGAGTTGTAAATTAAAATTTCTTAAAAGTTTTATTCGTGATTCATATTTCATGATTGTTTATTTATTCTGGGTTATCTCTATAAGAGTTTGGTTTGAGTTTGTAATTTCATATTTAAGTTTTTAATTTAACTAGGATTGTAACCCGCCACAATGCGGCGGGAATTCTTTAGTTATAACTAAGTTGATCTACGACCTATAAGTTATGTTAAAGCTGTCAAACGGAAAAAAATAGACGATGTAAAAACGTTCACCCACACACGCATGTTGCGTCGTGTTAACTCGCAAAATTTAGAACGAAACGTAAAAACGTTAAACCAGAGACGAACGTTGCGATGTGTTAAGTCACAAAATTAAGAACCAACCATAAACGAAAAATTTGCGGAACCAAAGTTGAAAGTAAAAAAAAAGTTGTGAGCATAGATTGCAAAAGATAAAAAGTTTTGAGGTAAAAGTAAAAAAAAAAACAAATAGTTTTGGGTTAAAAGTAATTTATGAAATACTTTTGGGTGAAATGTAAAAAAAAATCATTTTTTTTTTTGGAAAACAGCCCAAAGCCAAGGTTACAACAACCATATGCATAACCATTTTTTCTTTGAAAACTCCTAAAAGCACACCCCGCGTTGCGGCAGGGCGTAAAACGGTGTCAAATAGTACTAATACCACACAACCGTCATCGACCACCAACACTGAGTCGACCTAGGATCTGTGTGTTGCGACTAACCTGTCAAGCATGAAAAAATAGAGGTAAAAACGTTGAACCACACATGCACGCTGCGCCGTGTTAACTTGCAAAATTAGAAACAAAACATAAAAAAGTTGAACCACAGTCGTACGTTGCGTCGTATTAATGGTGTGTGCGAAACGTGATATGTTTTTATTAATATTTTAAGCCTATTTTACACATTAGTCAAGTTTTAAATTTATAAAACACGATATTATACTAACACTAAATACACACTTGGGCAAGTGCACCCATCGTGAGCATAGTATAGTGTTAGTAAGATACCGAGGTCGTCCAAGGACACAAGAGCTTTTAGTAACGGTTTATCCTCAACGTCTAATCAATCTAAATTTTTGAGAAAAGTTTTGAAATATGAAAATAAAAACTAAAAATGCAAAGATAAATAAAATGAAAACAAATAGACAAGATAGAATCACTTGGATACGACTCGTCTTTAATGTATCCTTTGATGATTTTCGCACTTTCGGACTTTTTAAGAGATTATCTTAGTTATAGTAGTAGGCCTCTCTTTTGAAGGTGACGTTACCCTCAACCCAGTGGTTTAAGTCAGCGGAGATACAATCCCAAAGGGTCCGAATATTGAAAGATAATTAAGGTTGTTACTAATGCGAAAAGTGGTAGGCCCCTCTTTTGAAGGTGACGTTACCCTCGGCTAAGTGGTTTGAGTCAGCGAGGATACAATCCCAAGAAGCCGGTTTAAAGTATTAATAGTAGTTTAGATATGAGGGGTTCAAACTATTCGCACCCCTGCCATCCAATACCAGTGGGTATTGAAGGAGGTCCTAGTAAGCTTGAACCAGGTCCTTGCAGGATCTATACTTTGAACGAGACAAAAACTTTACTAAAACATTCCCCTAACCCCCGACCAGGTAGTCAACGTGCCTTTATATAGACCGTAAAGACACGAATGATGTAATCTTTTACTTTATATGGACAGTAAAGTAACCTCAAGACACCACGGAAAAATGATAAAGAAAATCCACCTTCAACATAAGAAACTAGTTATTAAAGTCATTAATATAAACCCAAATAAAAAGTGTCGAAAGATGAAAAATCAAAAGTAATACATAAAATACTTGTCTTCACCAAGTGATTTAAGAGGCTTAACCAAACATGGCCTTTGATTGGCAAGAACCTTTACAATCAATCTTGGATCCCGAGACTACTACACACTCTGAAGAAGGGTGATGGATGATGGTGGTGGGTGTTGGTGTTGTAGTGGTGGTGGAGTGGTGGCGAAGTGGGAGAGTAGTGGTTTGCCAAGGGATGCCTTTGAAAGGAACCAAGCACCCATATTTATAGTCAGATCAGAGCCCTGACCAGCGGGCACGACCCTGTGGTCACTCCTTTCTCTTCCTTCATTAATTGTAGTTGTCAGCAGAGGGCCCCACACGCCCATATGGCCTCTGGACACGGCCCCGTCGTCAACTCTTCGCTGTACTATAAAGATTCTGCAGATCTTAGAGTTGACCACGCCCCGTGGTGAGTTGGGCACGACCCCGTGGTGGGCATAGAAGCTTCTGCAGGCTTTGTCTTCTTGTGTCAGGGCTGACCACGCCCCGTGGTGGGCTGGGCACGGCCCCGTGGTCAGCTTCTGTCTTCTTGTTTTTGCTTTGGGAGATGCTGCCGAGGGGTCAGGCATGTCACGTTATTCCTCCTTGCATTTATGTTGGTATTTGGCTGTTTATTTGTTCCTTTTGTTCTTTTAAGCTCATTTGGTCCTGTAAATTCAAAAAGAAGAAAGAAACGCGCTTTTTTCCAACATTAGTACTAAAGAATGGTTGGTTTTATGCCTCTATTGATGTAATTTATATGTTGCATTTTGTACACATCAAATACCCCCACACTTGAATCTTTTCTTGTCCTTAAGCAAAACTCTTTAATGTGTGGCTTACACACCTAAATGGAATAGGTAGAGAAGAAGTTTTTGGGCTTATCTTGAGGGTTGGGAATTCAAGATCTTTATTAAGTTTTATTTTTATTTTATTTACAATCCTATTCGTCATGATTTATCTAGAACAATTTATAAGAAACATTATTTATTTGGGCATAACATGCCTATTTAAAATTCCATTTATATACAAGTTCATATACCTCACGGGAGATCACTTAACACTCGGCCGGTTTATGTATTTTTGTGAAACACTCGAGGCCGGCACGGGACCTACTTCTACCATATGCTTGCCAAGTGATCAAACCTCCTCCTTTTTAACTATAAACCTTCATAAATATCAAGAATATTGGGTTTTTCACATGTTTATCAAAGTGATTTCATCCATATAAAATCAAAACGCAGCGGAAAAGTTATTTAAAACATGTTACTTGCAAGATATAAAATTCATTTTACATGTAAAACCCAATTCCCGGATCCATATATGAACATACATGCTATCAAACATAACCATAGAGTGTTTTAGAATACTAACTTCTTGGAGTAAAAGACATGAAGAAGATGATGCTTCTTGAATGGAAATCTTCAAGTGTAGAAGACCTCAAGCTTGTATACCCCAAGCCTTCCAACAAACACTTTAAGTTTAGCTAGGATTTTATACTTAAAACTCACTTGAAAATTCCCCTCTTGGAACCAACCCTTGGCCGAAATTTTGAGAGGAAAAAATAGAGTTCTTACACTTGATTTTTCAAACTTGAAAAACCCTCTTGGATGGCACACCCTTGGCTGATTTTTAGAGAGCATTCTCTAGAGTTTTTTTCATCTCAATTAATTTTTTTGTCATACAAAAACTCCTTAAAAGATGTAAGAGAATATGCCACCCATTTTACCCAATCAAAAGTCCCCTAAAATGACAAATTGCATGGAACATGATTGGACCAAAAAGGTCTTGGGAAGACCCCATGGGGGAGGGTGGGCGGCCACTTTGGCCTTTTTATAAAAAAAATTCAAAATTCTTTTAACATTTTAAGTCTTATTTAATTTTATAACTTTTATAAAATTATAACATCACATGTTATAAGACTTATACAACCTTTTAAAATGTTATTTAACCCATTAAATAACAAAATAAAATATTCTCTCAAAATAAATTATCCATATAATTTATTAGTTTCTCAAGTTCAATTGTTTAGAAAACCAATTTCTAAATATAGTGTTAATATTTATTTGTTTGATCATATTATAAATAAATATTATAAGTGTTTTTCTAGCTTGTTATTGGGTATGACTCGACTTGGATCATAACGTACTAGCCACATCATTTTAATACGTGTATTGGGCATACAGATCCAACAATCTCCCACTTGCATAAGATACATAGAAGATTGATGCAAGCAGTAAATACCATCTAACTATAGTTTACTACCCCTGATACGTATGACTATACGTGCCATTCAATAACGTCATCCCCTTCAAGTCCCTTACTTGAAAATGATTTAGGTGAATCTATCATTTATCCCTTTGTTTCAGATGTCATGTCAAATCCAGAGACATAGAGCGATCACTCTCTGTTGATTTAACTTTAGCAGGCCTTAGACATCGTACTCTCAACGAATAAGAGGAACAAATCCTTCTTGACTACATACGTCTCTCACAATCACCTTGTATCACACCTGAGGTTAGCCTTATGTACTGTCTTATTACAGACAATGAAGAACTAAGTCAAGGTATGAATAATATTTGATGAATATCAAGACCCAATATGTATCTCAGGTCAGAGGATACTATGATATTCTCATTTACTCAAATTTACTTATGATCAATCACAAATGATTCCATGTAGTAACATTTGAGAGCGAGTCAGTCCACTATTTGTATCCCACAAATATCTATGAACTTTGGCAGCAACACTTTGCTCTATATTCATACCTAACGAATATCCACCAATCCAAGTTCATAATAGTCGTACATTCATATTTGTTCCCACAAGTATGATCGACTACAGACGTTTAGAATAAGTAACTTATTCATGGATTTAAACATGATAAAATGGAACATAACTCAACATACCATAAAAGAGTTAAAATAATAATTGTTCCAATATCCAAATACTAAATAGATCAAATCCAATCACTAGAATATCGAAGTCCTAGGGCACAAGTATGACCCTCTCATGCTTTGCCCGTTCAAGGAGCTTCGTGAGTGGATCCGCAATATTTTTATCAGTTGAACTTTGCGAATACATATCTTTCCTTTTTCAACTTCATCCCTTATGTAGTTGAAACTTCGCTCAATGTGCCTAGAATTTTGATGTGCACAAGGTTCCTTGATTTGAGCAATCACACCATCGTTATCACAAAGATCTCTAGGGGTCCTGAATGGTAGGGACTACCCCTAGATCGGCAATAATTCAAGTGGCATATCCATATGAATCATTTTGATTAATAAAGCGGTGTAGGATCGTGTATTGACCCGTTTGAGTCGTTCAGAGAAGTTTGACTTTGTTTCAGGTGCGGAAAACAAGAAACAAAAGTAGATACAGCTTGAATATCACTTTTAACACACTTTTGATAGATCTAACACTGATTACAATCAAATATCACACCGGCAGCACCTCGGTATGGAAATCAGCAACTGTTACAACTTATACCGCTCGAACCCTATATATACATGTCTTGATTCCGCTTGAAACACACAAGAACCAGTTCGAGCGGAATAGCAAAGATGTGATTCCGCTTGAAAATGACTAAGGTCATTTCAAGCGGAAGAGCATGTTCAAGCGAAATCACCTTATACACAACCTTAAACATCCTATTTTCTCGTACAACGTGCCCTGATCTAATCTATCTAGTCTAAGACTCGATACAAGACGAAGTCGACAGATGTATGCACTAACAAACTCCCCCTCAGATGTTGACGAGTCGTACGTGTCGAGTCTTCGCATCTTCAGTCTTGATCAGTCTCTGGGCTTCACTCACTTAAACAACATTAACAGACTCCCCTTAACAATGTGCTGGCATTCCTTAAGTTCATCAGCATCATCTGCTTCAGGATCGACATCTGGCTTTCACAGGTTCAAATCGTTGCCTGGCTTCAAACTTTGTACATTGAGTTCTCAGGTATCGGAACCTGACTCTTCAAGCTCAAGCTTCTCAGGATCGATCGACCTGGCTCTACTAACACTCAGCTTTTATGTTGTTCCAAGATCGTCACCTGGCTCACGTTCAGCTCAGGTTATCTGCACAATCTCTACCTCACAATAAATTCCTCATTTAATCTCAATATGTAGGAATTAACTCAAACTAAACCTCTGATGAACCACATGTAAATTTGTTTAAAAAACACATTCATTTAAGAACAAACTCCCCCTCACAAATTGGTCACCATGTTTAGCACTCGGAATTTTGAAAATCAGCTTTTCAATACCAGTTGTCGAAAATCTTTTTGAATTTTTCAAAATTTATGCTAAAACACACTAAAAATCTTTTTGGATTTTTGTAATAAGAGAAATGTAATGCAGTAAAGAAATATTTACAAATACTATTTTTGTGAGTTTGTGTAAGAGGATCATATCAGTATATGAGACAAATCACTAACACCGTTAAGCTTCATTTCATTTTAAGTTTTAAACAATTCACCTAGATTGTCAGTATATTGGTCCACTTAAATTTTTACACAGAGTTCAATTGTTTCGAGATACGAGATTAATGTCTTTAAGAACTTAAACTTACTCGCGTGTCCCACTACTTGAATATACTCCCGTATCCAGATCCCAATATTCAGTCTTACAGGTGAGTATACCACAGATGATATCTGTAAAGGGGTTAGATGCGAAACCGTGAGAGCTCAGGTCAGAATTTCCGTTCAGCAGAGAGATGGCGGTTCGACTTTAGGTGTGTCCCCTTTAGAGGATCTTTTTTACAACAGCAATGACTATCAATTTTATTGTTTCATCATTTTTGCTGAAGGTTGTGCTATGTTTCAAGCATTTGCAGAAAGTATTATACGGGGACTAGGTCAGAATTTCCATTCAGCAGAAGTCCCGGGATAATACCCCAGATATCACTGAGTATAAAGACCTAGTATCTCAGAAAGAGGGACCTTTCAAACAAGATTTCGGGGGTTATCCATATATCCAAGAAGTTGTTACCCACAAAATAAGCAAGTTTGAAATTTTTAGGTTTATATCTCGTCACAATTTACTAAATGTGCAAAAACCTACTGGCATATCATCAGTGAGATTGTTTATCACATTTTTGACTTTACATTTCTTTAGCATGTTATGATTGTCCACTGATGTACTATCATTTCCTCTTTTTGACAACAAAACTCGTTTTTGAATTTTATCATATTTTTTTCTTTTTTAAATTTTCTAATGTTTTTGGATTTTCTGAAATTTTCTACTCCCCCTAAAATGCAAACACATTAAGAAATTTGAAAACAAATTGAGCTCTTGACCCACTTAGTAGAAACAAATTTTGAAAAACAAACTATACAGTAAGTTGACAACTGATATCAAATCGCATCAAAACGCCATCCACTTCGCATAAACAATCAGAACTCCCCCTTTCAACAAACCATTTTCTCATTAAGATTTCAAAACACTTAAGTTTGTTTTAATCAAAATGATTTTTCCGGAAAATGAGTTTAGTTGATTTTATCACTAGTAGGGATTGGTTCATCATCTTGTTCATTTTTAATCACTAGTAGTAAATCAAGTACAATTTAATGTCCCTGATTTACCATTTGCAATTATGCAACCTCTGTACCTCTTGTAAAAATATCCACAACATTTAATCACATGTAGGAATAAATCTCTACACAAACCATTTTACCAATCAAGATGCCGATTCCTGCTTCGCACTTACCAACTTGGTAGCTCCGGCATAGTCCTTCGCCTGTAAAAATTTACCACAGGAAAATTAATTCACACAATCTATTTAAACATGAATGATGCCGATTCCTGATCCACGATTACAAACTTGGGATCTCCGGCATAGTTCTGATTTTCAGGGAAAGAGAATTTCCACCCAAGTCTTACCAACCTTGGGTGTTTTCAGCTCTTGTTCAGTTGGGTTATAAGTTGCTTTCTTTGTAGCATAAAAATCTTTAACCCCTTTTACTTTCCCATCAATCATTTTCCCAAACATTTTCTTAACATTCCCATTGAATGCTTTCTCAACATCAAATTCCTTCTGATCAGAAAAAAATTGATTTGAGATCTCAACTTTACGAACTTTTTGTTTAATATTTTCAAACTTCAAAGATGGAATTTCAACATCATCTTCTGAAGGCACAGATTTTTCTTCTTTAACCTCAACTGTGGCTCCACTGATTTTGTGGAATCAGATTCATCGCCAGCCTTCTCATCACCCTTCTTGACAACCCAGATTTGATTGTCCTTGGCTTTCTTTTTGTAAAAATTTTCTTTGAACACTCACCAACTTCATAAGTAGAATTTTCAAAAGTTTTAAATTTTTCAATTTGTGGCCTCAACATCGACAATTTTTTCTTTTAGTTTTTCAGATACTCCCTGTTTCGGTTTTGCCAATTGAGAAAAAACTGATGCAATGTGACCAGCTTCATTGCATTTAAAACGGATGCGAGTATCTTTCCGGTGAAAAACTCCATTTCCTTTTCTCTTCATTTCAGCAAGAAACTCCTGGTTTGATTGTCTCCAGAATGGTTTCTTCTGTTCTTCTTCTGCACTTCCTTCTGAAACAAATTTTGTGTTTGTTTTAGACATTTTGTCATTTTTAGAGTTTTCAGGTGGAATAAAACCCAATCCTTTCTTTTTGTAGCTACCATTATGGTTTGGTTTCTTTTGAAAACTAGAACCAGAATTGTAACCCTTTTTCTTGTTTAAACGTTGTTGAACTCTTGAAGTGTATTTTTTAGGTTTTTCAAGATTTTTCAAAACTTTCAATTCAGGAATATTAATTTCTATTAGTTTGAAAATCTTGTTAATCATTTCTGTTTTGACATTTCTTATAGGAAACTCTTTGTTATAATATAATTTGTCCGAATCATTCAAAGTATAAACTACTTCGAATGTTTCATCATTCAAATTCGATTTTGATAACAAGAACTCTTTACTGTAAACTCGTTTAACCATCGGTTTTGAACTTTTGATTGACGAACTTGACCCTCCAGACTCGGACTTTGACTCAGACTCCTCATCAGTATCCAACACCTGGTCGACCACCTTTTTGATTAACTCAGACTCATGATCAGTGTCAGACGATGTGAAAGTGACGTCAATGTTTTCTGGTAATTCATCAATTGAATCGGTTTTTAACTTTATATTGACTGCCTTTTCGACTTGCTCCTCATTTGGCTTTCTAGGAGAATAACCTTCCCAAATCGGAGGCGAACACTTGTTATAGCTAACAGTCGTTTTCTTACCAGTATCCTTCTTCTTTGGCTTGTCATCTTTGAATGCTTCAAAACCTGCAACAGTCGGATAAATTCGATCAATAAGATAATCAGAACTAGAATAACTTTGTAATAAACGTCCGATCCTCTCATTCTCAATTTTCTCCTTTTCCAACTCTTGCTTCAGCTCAGCATTTTCTTCAATGTAATGATTGATTGCTTTTTGTTTTGTCATCATTGTAGCATTCATCATTGTCAAAGCGTCTTCTCTCTCGGAGTTTGTCTTTTGTAGTCCAGTTACTGTTCTGTTCAAAACGTCATAAGACTCCTTCACATAGTTGAGATTGAACAGTAATTGTTCCTTCATTTTCACAAGCTCAGCCAATTTCTCATCTTTTGCTGCACATTCCTTGCATGGAGCTAAACACTTTGTGCAAGGTTTGATGACTTCTACAATCTTTTCTACTTCGACAATTTTTTCAACTTCAACCACCTTTTCTGCTTCTGTTACTTGCTCAGTTTCAGCAGTCTCCTTACCAACACTTTTAACTTCATCATTTTGAACATCCTCAATATCTTGAACCACACTTTCAGTCTTCATTTGCCTTTGTGCTCTTGCTGCTTGTCTCTCCTTCAGCTTTTCCAAGCGATCTGCAAATCAAAAATGAAAACTTTTAGGAGAGAGATGAGATTTTGCAATATTAATATGTTTTTCTTCCTCATCATCACTGCTGTCATCAGTTGGGGACTGATCGAACTCAATTGATTTTTTAGAATTATCATCTGAAGAACCAAAATCAGATGGTGTTTGATCAAAGACAACTTCTCTTTCTGAACTTTCATCACTTTGTAAACTTTCATCTGAACTCTGTGAGTATTCTTCTGATGAAACAGATTTTTCATCTTCATTCTTCACACTAACACCAATTGATTTCATCCACTCTGTGAACATATCTGGTTCTTTCACAATCTTAGCAATGAAAGCTTTAAACTCTCCTTTTTCATCAACAAACATATCCCAGCTAAAGCCTTCAGGTAGCCTTTCATCATCTTGATTGATTAGGCATGCTTTGCTATCGGGTGAAATGTATTTGTTCTAGTTAAAACTTTCTTGATTTCCCAAACATGCTCTCTTTGAATCCTCAATTACTTTTCTACCATGAGCCACTTGTGGTTCTTGTTGTTGTTGCTGACCAACTTGTTGGTATATGGCTTTCCGGTAGTAGTCATCTTTTTCGAACGGATTCCTTGCTTCACTAGCTTCTCTGTTCTTGCATTCCCTCTTGAAATGACCTTTCTCCCTGCATCGAAAACAAGTAACTTTAGATTTATCGAAACCTAAAGTAGAAACATGTGCATCAAGAAAGTCATTTCTCCTGGTAATCAATTTAAACTTCTCATCTCTTCTAAGGACACTAGCTAGATACCATTTGATCGTAATCCTTCTTTGTAAGCATAGGATTTCCGATCCTCCCTGCAGCCAATCCTTCATAAGATAGTAGCACGGAACCAAGTAAAGCCATGTGATCTTTCGCAACTTCTTCAGAGAAACTTTGACCATCAGGAAGATTCAAAGCAATGTTGCATTGTATCACACAACCATTTCCAGTTTTTGAGCTTTGAGAGTGAAAACTTGATGTTGTGTCTTTTGGATTAACACTTGGATATGAAGAAAATCCACTGCTTTTGTTTGAACTTTGATCAACCTTTTCAGATGAATCTCCAGCACTAAAAGCAGTTTGAATCTTCGGGCTTCTTTCAATTTCTAGAATACTGCCTTTGTAGTACATTTTTACGTCTTGTTGACTACTCGGATTGCTCATCCTCGCAATCTTTTGATGTTCCAGATCTTGACTCTCAATCTTCTCAATAAACTGTGAGATTGTCAACCCATCATATACCCCAGTGTTCTTCAGAATCATCAAGTAAGTTCCCCACTCCTTTTGTGGTAAAGCATCAGCTAACTTGTCGACCCATTCTTCACAATCTTTGGTTATGCTCAGCATTAACATGGATCGCACTAAGTGGTAATATCTTTCGATAAGCTTCTTTGTATCTTCCCCGAGCAAACTACTGAAAAGGTCAAATTCTTTCTTGAGCAATGCCTTTTTACTCTTAATCATATTTTCACTACCCTCAAACTTGACTTTAAGAGCATCCCAGATTGATTTTGAGGTCTTATCATGTTGTAGCAATACAAAGATGTCTTCTTTGATGGCTTGCTGAAGCAAACTAATCATCATCTTTTCAGCTCTGTACATTTCCCGTTCTTGATCATTAAATTCTGAGATTTGTTTTTCTGTTTGCAATTCAGTACGAGGTAGCACATATCTCTTCAGAATACACTCCCATGATCTAAGATGGTTAGCTTGAACCTAGTTTTCAAAGCGATCTTTCCATCTGTAATATTCTTCAATGCTCATTAGTTTCGGGGGTTTTGTGTAGTTCCGGTTTCATTTTCCAAATTCATGTTCTGAGCAATCGAAGCCGGAATAACCGAAGATGTGGCGAATGCGTTGTAGAAATCTTCACTCATGATTCTTGCAAGTTTATGCGAGATAACACTCTCAAGCGAAATCAGATTTTCAATCAAAGGTTCTGTTCAAGCGGAATACCTGAAACAACAAACTTCAAGCAAAATAAACATGTTCAAGCGGAATAAAGCTTTTCAACAAAAATAATCCTGATTTCGCTTGAAAAGTGTAACACCTCGAAATTTTGTGTCCAATAATGTGTTAACACGTGTCATTTGATTACACGTGGCATTGATATTAAATAAAGGACTAAATTTGACAAACCTTGAAAGTATGTAAATTCGAGGGTTATAAATGTCAACAAGGGTAAATATACTGTATAGTAACCCTAAGTGGTGCTTATACCTTCAAACGAATGAATCATGAATCATACGGAAGCGAAACGCGGAAGAAAGTGAGAGATTACTAGCTACAGGGGTTAATTGTGTCAACATGTTTAATAATACCTCTGAGTGACCCGTTAACGTTCCCAAGGCTTTGTAACGGTGTTATACACTCACTAGAATGTAATATATAAATTTCGCGAAGTTCCGTTATCAAACGAGAAAGTTACGATCGAATTCGTGTGAGAAGGGTTAAAAGCGTCAATAATATAAACTAAGTCCTTCTGAATAATAAATAAATTAACCAGGGGCTTAACGATACGGGTAATTAACGCGAGGTCCTTAATTGTAATTAACCGAGGGCCATATCGGAAAGTTACCCCTTCAAACCCGAAAGGTCAGGTAATTAGTTACCAAGATTTTAATCATTACAAAAAGATTTGAAAAGATTTAATTTTAACCCCTTACGGACCGTAAAGGGTATGCCTTACGGACCGTAAGGAGGGGGAATGATTGCTGTGATCCGCCTATGGCTTACGGACCGCAAGGCCGAAGCCATACGGTCCGTAAGCAGCGCCCAGCGACAGATTGTTGGCTGTTGGCTGTTTTAAGCGGCAAAACACGAAATGATGGGTTCTCAGGGTCATGGGCGCCCCCTACTCGACCCATAACACTTAGGGACACCTGCCCATCATCCATAAGCACTTGTAGACCCTTGTGTGATGATCTTGGACCATGTCTTTTGCTATAAATAGCAAGATTGTGTTCATAAGTTCATCACAACTCAAACTCACTCATCTGGTCATTTCAAGAGCTCCCAAGTCTTCTTCACTGCTCTCTAAACAAGTCTTAACTTCTGTAAGTTGCTTAGATCCTTTGTAGTTCCATTTATGCTTAGTAAATCACTAAGAACCAAACCGTCGTAAATACGGTTTGACTATTAAATAAATCCGTGATGGTTCTGTCTTATGACGAATCAAAGGTAGTTATGAGTTGGTATTAATGTGGGTAATAAACCTCTAAAAGGGTTCCCTCTGATCACCATTCTAACTAGCTCAAATGTCGAGTCAAACGAACGGTTAAAAAGTCAACAGAAAGCTATTTTTGCGATTTATGCATAATCTGTAATGTATATACTATGGAACCTGTTTAGACACTCATAAAACATGATAATAAGTATATAAACTTGTTTGCGCTCGTTAGAATCGACCATTTGCTATATTGAACCGGTTCGGAGCCGAATGTCGCAAAAGTTTGACTTTTGCTTTGACTTCAGTTCTGACCCGTTTTAGTGAGGTATAGATATGCCTTAGGACTCTCTTAGGACCAGGTTACATGATGGTATAGACCTCTGTGATCGGTTCATGATTTGTCCGAGTCTTTTACGCATTTCCGTTAATCGCCTAAAAGTTGACCGTAACGGCCTTTTAAAAATAAAACGAGTATTTCGGACACGTGAACGGACCATAACCTTGCTTACTAAAGTATAAGCATGTCCTTAAAGTTTCACGCCAATCCGAGGTCTAGAATAAGAGTTATGCTAAATAGCGCAAATTAAGTAAACTTTTGTAATAAACGGCGCAATTAGCATAACGCCTATCTAAACCAAGATTTCGTCACAAAAACTTTTACCCACTGTAGTAAAATAATATTTTGGGAATTTTAAAGATTTTTAATAATTTTTACCTTGCTCATAACCTGCGGTTATGGCTACGGTTCGGTAAATACCGAATATGCCCTTTTTGGCCAAAACGGGAGTTCTACAAGGTCTTTTGACCCGATTCCAGTTGCTACTGATTTCAAATAATAAATGAAGTATTTTAGACTTTGTAAACTAGTCGGGAAACTCAGATTTCCTGTAGAACTCGAAAAGCTCTTTAAAAGTCTTTAAAATGACCGAAAAACCCCTACGGGGCGTAATAATAACTTAAACTCGTTACGGGCATCACGGAGGGTATCCTACTGATACCACAACCTCTTTAAGGCATATTGACTTAGGAAATAAGCGTAAGACTCTCATGGTTAACCATTTCGCCTATTGCGCGCACGGTTCGGCTTATGAAACTAGTTTTCGTAAATTAGCCGATACGGGTCAAATTATATTATTTGGACCCCAAAATCCAGAGTGTGAACCTTGAACCCATATAAAACAAGTCTCTGAACTTGTTTGGGGCAGAATCACATTCCATTCTCGGTTTTTCGCCTTTTCGCGCGATTAAACCATATTTATATTCCGGAACCAACCGGTCTAGGCTACGGCCAATATAAAGACCCGTTAGGATTCTAAGAGGTTAATTAAAACCTTCGTTCCAGATTAGGAGCGCAGTAAAAGCTATCGGTGATTTAAACAAACTAAGGAATATACTTGCAAAGGTAAATACTTTAACTTATTTCCCCTATACGGGCTTGGGTTACGGTATGTTAATACCGCTTGATTGAGCATTATATTTTTCCATCGCTTAGGTGGTTAATTAAATAATATGATCGGCTCATTTAAACAGTTTTGTTTCTTAAAAGCCTTTGGGGGGTTTAATGACCGTTGTCCCGGATATCCTTGGCATCATTTTACGAAATGGCCACGACCATCGACATCCCGGTGTAGGCGTACACCCGGTATACATTGTCGACATTAAATTAAAAGACGTAGCCGTTGGTTTTTATACTACGGTTTTACGCAATGTGGTGTGTCTATAAATCTTTAACCCGGCACGACCCGGACTACTGAACGCATAAAAGAACATGTAATACGTTCACAAGATTTTAATAATTTTCCCAAGTTATAAAAGAGTTTGTGCCTTGTGCATTCAAATCAATTTTAATAAACATTTTCAAATGTGTCAGTTGAATGTATTTACCAGTGTGAACTGACGTATTTTCCCCAAAAAGATTAAGTGCAGGTACTATACGAAATGGGCTGGTATTAGCTTCCTAAGCATCACGAATAGTCTCGCAAACTCGATGCTGTATCTGAATGAACAATATTTTATTATTTTGATCCGCTGTGGATATATTCGACTTCTGTAATACATTTGATATTACAACCAGAGGTTGAAGTATTTATCTTTAAAGCTTCCGTTGTGCATTTATATAATTGTGTGGTTTGACTATATTGTTGCCAACTACGTCACGATAATCCCCCACCGGGCCCACCGGTGATACACGTGGAAATCGGGGTGTGACAAAAAGTTTCAAGCGGAATAGGTCAATTGGAGCGGAGTCACTAGATTTGAAGCGGCATAAAAGGTTTCGCTTGAAATCTCAAGCGAAATCAATCAGTCTCAAGCGGAATCACAGAAGAACCGTTCAAGCGGAATAACAACGAAGGTCAATTTTACCCATTTTTAAGCCGAATTTTAGCATGAAACTTTCAAGGGTTTGTTAATATCCACTTTTACACTTTCTGTAAAAAATTGAGTTGATTTTAACTGTTAAAATTTGTTTTAATGAAGAAAGAAGGTGTAGAATTCAGAAAACACAATGAAATTCAGCTGTAAACTGCAGAACTCCTCCTCCTGAGCTCTGATACCACTTGTAGGATCGTGTATTGACCCGTTCGAGTCGTTCTGAGGAGTTTGACTTTGTTTCAGGTGCGGAAAACAAGAAACAAAAGTAGATACAGCTTGAATATCACTTTTAACACACTTTTGATTGATCTAACACTGATTACAATCAAATCTCACACCGGCAGCACCTCGGTATGGAAATCAGCAACTGTTACAACTTATATCGCTCGAACCCTATATATACATACCTTGATTCCGCTTGAAACACACAAGAACCAGTTCGAGCGGAATAGCAAAGATGTGATTCCGCTTTAAAATGAGTAAGGTCATTTCAAGCGGAATAGCATGTTCAAGCGAAATCACCTTATACACATCCTTAAACATCCTATTTTCTCGTACAACGTGCCCTAATCTAATCTATCTAGTCTAAGACTCGATACAAGACGAAGTCGACAGATGTATGCACTAACAAGCGGCGATGTATTCTGATTCGGTAGTGGACAATGCTACCCTGATTGTGATCGAGAATCATCTCGATCAGTTTGGAAACTCGTATCCGTGTAACCCTTTACAACGAGTTCCGAAACTCGCATCCCTGTAACCCTTTTACAACAAGTTCCTCTTCACCAGATTCATATATTAGAAACATATCCTTAGTCCTCCTAAGGATTTCAATATGCTCTTAACAGTCATCCAATGATCGTTACTTGGATTTCGCTGGTATCTTCTCGTCATGCTTAAAGCGCATGACTTGTCTGGTTTAGTGCATATCATCGCATACATAATGGATCCTATAGCAGGCGTATTTGGGATTCCTTTCATTCTTTATTGCTCATCCTTTGAGCTTGGACATTGAAACGCATTCAATACTGTCCTCTCTTAAATAGGTCCAAACCTTTCTTAGAGTTCTCCATCTTGAACCTTTTCAAGACTTTGTCAATGTATGCACTTTAGTTTAAACTTATTAAGCACCTTGAGTTATCCTTATAGATCTTTATTCCCAAAATATAGGCGACTTCACCATGATCCTTAATAGAAATACAACTTCCAACTCAGGTTTGTTAGTGCATGCATCTGTCGACTTCGTCTTGTATCGAGTCTTAGACTAGATATGTTAGATCAGGGCTCGTTGTATGAGAAAATAGCAGAGTTTAGTGTAATTAAGGCTGATTCCGCTTGAATGATGCTATTCCGCTTGAAATGACATAGGTCACTTTCAAGCGGAATCACATGTTTTGCGGTTTCGCTTGAACTGGTTTCAAGCGGAATCATGAGGCTATATATATGCATTTTCGAGCGAAATCAGGAACAGTTGTACGTGTGGTCTTGTATTGGATACCGAAGTGCTGCTGGTTTATCCTGTGGATGTATTAGCTGTTAAATCAATCAGATAGAGTATTAAAGTGATATTCAAGCTGTGTCTACCTTTGTTTCTTAGTTTCCGCCTCTGAAACAAAGTAAAACTTCTCTGAATGACTCGTTCGGGTCAGCTACACGATCCTACAAGTGGTATCAGAGCTCAGGAGGAGGAGTTCTGCAGATTATAGCCTGATTTCACTGTGTTTTCTGTCTTCTACACCTTCTTTCTAAAATTGAACAAAATTTAATGGTCAAAAACAGCTCAATTTCTCACAGATTGTGTAAAACTACATATTAACAAACCCTAGAGAGTTTCATGCTAAAATTCAGCTTAAAATGGGTAAAATGGACCTTCGAACTAATTCCGCTTAAACGAGCACATCGTGATTCCGCTCGAGTTTGCACTATTCCGCTTGAAATTGTGGTGATTTCGCTTCAAAATCTTATTCCGCTTGAATAGTTTCAAGCGAAATCAGTGATTTCGCTCGAAACACCTGATTCCGCTCGAAAGATCTTATTTCGCTTGAATTTCAAGCGAAATCAGGTCATTTTGCATAAGCTTGTTATTCCGCTTGAACTACTTATCTCGCTTGAAGTTGTTTTTCAGGTGATTTCGCTTGAACTTGCAAGAATCATGAGTGAAGAGTTTTTCAACGCGTTCGCCACATCTTCGATTAATCCGGCTTCCATTGCTCAAAACATGAATTTGGAAAATGAGACCGGAACTACACAAAAGCCCCCGAAGCTAATGAGCATTGAAGAGTATTACGTATGGAAAGATCGGTTCGAGAACTGGGTTCAAGCTAGCCATCTAAGATCGTGGGAGTGTATATTGAAGAGATATGTTCTACCATGTACTGAGTTGCAAACTGAAAAACAAATTTCTGAGTTTAATGACAAAGAACGGGAAATGTACAGAGCTGAAAAGATGATGATCAGTTTACTTCAGCAGGCTATCAAAGAAGACATCTTTGTATTGCTACAACACGACAAGACCTCATAATCAATCTGGGATGCTCTTAAAGTCAAGTTTGAGGGTAGTGAAAATATGATTAAGAGCAAAAAGGTATTACTTAAGAAAGAATTTGATCTTTTCACTAGTTTGCTCGGGGAAGATACAAAGAAGTTAATTGAAAGATATTGCCACTTGGTGCGATCCATGTCGATGCTAAGTATAACTAAAGTCGTGAAGAGTGGGTCGACAAGTTAGCTGACGCTTTGCCACAGAAAGAATGGGGAACTTACTTAATGATCTTGAAAAACACTGGAGTTTATGATGGGTTGACAATTTCTCAGTTCATCGAGAAGATTGAGGGTCAAGATCTGGAACAGCAAAAGATTGCGAGGATGAACAATCCAAGTGGTCAACAAGATGTGAAAATGTACTACAAGGGCAGTGTTCCAGAAGTTGAAAGAAGCCAAATATCCAAACTGCATTTAGTGCTGGAGATTCATTTGAAAAAGTGGATCAGAGTTCAAACAAAAGCAGTGGATTCTCTTCATATCCGAGTGTTAATCCCAAGAGTTCATCTGAAAGTTTTCATTCTCAAAGCACAAAAACTGGAAATGGTTATGTAATACAGTGCAACATTGCGTTGAATCTTCCATATGGTCAAAGTTTCTCTGAAGAGGTTGCAAAAGATCATATGGCATTACTTGGTTCCGTGCTATTATCTTATGAAGGCTTGGTTGCAGGACGGATCGGGAATCCTATGCTCACAAAGGAGGATTACGATCAGATAGACGCTGAAGAGATGGAACTAATGGACATCAAATGGTGTCTAGCTAGTGTCCTTAGAAGAGCTGAGAAGTTTAAAATGATTACCGGGAGAAATGACTTTCTTGATGCACATGTTTCTACTTTAGGTTTCGATAAATCTAAAGTTACTTGTTTTAAATGCAGGGAGAAAGGTCATTTCAAGAGGGAATGCAAGAATAGAGATGCGAATGATGCAAAGAATCCATTCGGAAAAGATGACTGCTACCGGAAAGCCATATACCAACAAGTTGGTCAGCAACAACAACAAGAACCACAAGTGGCTCATGGTAGAAAAGTGATTGAGGATTCAAAGAGAGCATGTTTGGGGAATCAAGAAAGTTTTAACTAGAATAAATACATTTCATCCGACAGCAAAGCATGCCTAATCAATCAAGATGATGAAAGGCTACCTGAAGGCTTTAGCTGGGATATGTTTGTTGATGAAAAGGGAGAGTTTAAAGCTTTCATTGCTAAGATTGTGAAGGAACCAGACATGTTCACTGAATGGATGAAATCTATTGGAGTTAGTACGAAGAATGAAGATGAAAAGTCTGTTTCATCTGATGAAAGTTCACAGAGTTCTGACGAAAGTTCAGAAACAGAAGTTGTTTTTGATCAAACACCATCTGATTCTGGTTCTTCGGATGATAATTCTTGTAGGATCGTGTGCTGACCCAAACGAGTCGTTCAGAGGCTTTCTCCTTGGTTTCAGGTGCGGAATAACAAGAAACTAAGGTAGAAATAGCAGGCAAATCACTTTTAACTACTTGTTTATTGATTTCAAACGTTTACAGTTCAAATCTCGCACCGGGAGAACTTCGGCACGATTTCTCTCCCACGTTACAACTGAGATCGCTCATCGGACTATTTATAGACATCTGGAACCGCTAATTGGGCTCTGGAACCGCTTATTGGACAGGCCCAATAAGCGGTCCACACATGATGACACAAAAGCGGTCCAACTATGTGTCATATCGGCGGTCCAAGCTGTTTTGCCGTTCGAGCGGTCCAAACATGTCCGCTCGAGCGGTCCACACCCTAATGGGCCTAATGAGCGATCCACTAACCTAAAACCTATACATTTTGACCATTTCTCGTATTTCAAGCCCAGATCTAACGTTCTAAGACAATGACTCGATACAAGACGTAATCAGCAGATGTAGTGCACCAACAGACTCCCCCTCAGATGTTGATGGAGTCGACTATCGAGTCACAACAATGCTGTCTTCAGTTCTTCAGTCTTGATCAGTCTTCGGGCTTTTCTCTCTTTATCATTCTATCATTCTTCAGGAACTCAGCCTGGAATAATATCTTCTTCAGGAATTCCTTCCTGGAATCATATGCCTGGATCATTCTCTGGCTCTAACTTTCATCAGACTCCCCCTAACATAATGCTGAGATCTCTGTCTGGAAATCGTTATCACCATTGAAATCAACTCCTGGCTTTCTCTGTTTAAGCTCTTCTCTGATTCTGATGTGTCACCTGGCTATTCGTAGCAACAGGATCAGAAACCTGCAAAACTCAACCATACTATTACAAACTAATACAATTTGAAATTTCAACTTAATGAATAAGCAAATCATATAAGAAAAATTATGAAGATCAAACTGTAGGTTACCATTCAACTTATTCATCAAGTTAATGAACCAAATTTGCATTTCAAATCTTCACAATTTAACACTCTCTCTCAAACCACAAGTTCAACATGTTTAGCATTTGAAATGTCAAATATCAGTTCTTCACACTCTGTTGTCGAAAATCTTTTTGTAGTTTTCAAATATCTAACAAACAAACAATATTTTTGGAATTTTGAATTTATAGAAAAACAGAAATGAACACTATTTTTGAGAGATTGTGCAAGAGGATCATATCGGTTTTTAGACATATCACTAACACCGTTGATCTTGATTAATCAGCAAATGTTAAAAAACAAATTTACTTCTGATTGTCAATATTGTTGTCCACTTAAACCTCTACACAAATTTTCAATTGATTCAAGATACGTATTTAATGTATTAGCACTTAAACTTATTTGAGTGTCCCACCTCTTGAATATACTCCCGTATCCAGATCCCAATATTCTGATCTACAGGTAAGTATAACTACAAATGATATCTGTATATAAATTAGGGGAAAAATACGAGAACTGAGGGATCTCAGGTCAGAACTTCCGTTCAGCAGAGAGATATCAGCTTCGACTTAGTAGTGGGTCCCCTTTAGAGGATCTTTTCAGCTACAACAACTGATCATCAATTTTATTGTCTAATCAGCTGAGGGCTTTATGCTATGTTTCAAGCATATTGAAGCAAGTATTAGCCGGGGACTAGGTCAGAACCACCGTTCAGCAGAAGTCCCGGAATAATACCCCAGACATCATTTGAGTACAAGAACCTAGTATTCCAGAATAAGAAACCTTTCAGACGAGATTTCAGGGGTTACCTATATATCCAAGTAGTGTTCCCCACAAAATAATTAAGTTTTGATTTTATGTTTATATCTCGAATAACTAACTGTGTGAAGCCTACTGACACATCATTAGTAAGACTTGTTTAAAAACAATTTTGTCTTTACAAATCTCTAGCATGCTGTGAAAGTCCACCGATGTACTATCATCTCCTCTTTTTGCAGCAAAACTCATTTTCATTTTTCAATTTTTTTAAATTTTTCAAAATTTTATTACTCCCCCTAAAATCAAAATATATTTCAATTTTGATTTTCTGAGAAAAAAAAATTGAAAACAAACTATACAAGAAACTTGACAACACAATGTGAATTACCTCAATTCACCATTCTCGTGCAAAAACAATCAGAACTCCCCCTCACAACAAACTATTTTCCCATAATGATTTCAAAACACTTAAGTTTGTTTCAATCAAAATGGTTTTTCCGGAAAAATTAGTTTGTGTTCCAACCATTTGTAGATTTGGGGTTATCTCATCATCTTGTTTTCTTCAAACATTTTAAAGATTTATCATTTCCAGTTTGATCATAAACCATTTGTAGAAAATCAAGTACAAATTAATGTCCCTGATTTACCACATGTAAATCGAAAAATCACCAAAGTGAAATTTCTCAAGAAATGTGCCGATTCATGATCCACGATACCATCTTGGGATCTCCGGCAAGTCAGGTTTTTCATTTAAATAATTTCACCCAAGCCTGACTGACCTTGGGTGATTTTGAATTCTTGCTCAACAATGGTGGAAAGTTTTTCTCATCCATTGTTAAACTAGAATCTTCAACTTTTACCTCTACCAATGGCTCCTCTGGTTTTACCATACCAGAATCATTGCCTGCAGGTGGCTTGTCCGACTTTGATCTGTCAGATTCATCGCCGACCTTTTCTTTCTTCTTCTCTCTCTGTTCTGTCCTCAGATTTGTATCTGATGAATTCGTCTTGCTTGTTTTTGCAACTGAAGGAGTCGATTCATCAGAACTTTTATTCTGTTTATCCTGTGAACCTGAGGACAAAATCTTCTCGAGATATTCTCTCGCTTTCTTTCTCTTCTTCCTCAGTCGGTCTTTCTGCCCCTGAGAAAGTTTAACTTTCGTCTCTAGAACTTTCGGTTGTTGAACTTTTGGTTCTCGAACTTTTAGTTCTTCGGGCTTGACCTTGACTAGAATTCTTGCCACTTTCTGAGACATAACCCTTGATCTTCCCATTGATCTTCTCGGGCAATCTCGGGCAATATGACCTTTGATGTTGCAGTTATAGCACCTCCTGGTCTCATATCTCCAGTACTGGCAATTAACAGCAATGTGTCCATGATAGCCGCAGCTGTAACACATTCTGTTATCGTACCAGTTATCACAGTTGTACCAAACACTCAAGTCGTAACACTGTTTGGCCTGGTGATATTCCTTCCTCAACTTTGTTGGATTTGACGCTTTAGCACTGTGGTCTGACCTGCACCACTTATTACCAACATTTTTTGAGTTTTTATTTTTTATTTTTTGTAAATTTTGTTTTTGATTGGATGATCGATCAGATGAACTTTTATTATCTTTTTGTTTCTGTTCTGCTTTCTTCTTCAAAGGCTTTTGTTTAGAACATTCACCTTTTTCGGTCGATTGCAAAACAGTTTTCTGAAATTTTTCTTTCAAATTTAAAAACAATTTTTGTTTTTATTTTTTAACATTTTCATCATCGGATGCATCATCACAATCTTCAACTTTGACAGAGTCAAAGTTTGTGACACAGTCACTTATTGGAACTGAATTGATCGGTTTTGGACAAGGAATATTCAACTTGTCAGATTTAGTCGCAAAACTGATCAATTTCTTTTCAAGTTCATCAATCTTGATCCTTAAACTCTTAGCTTCGTCTTCAAGCATAGATATTCTTTCAAGATGAGACTTGATTGAATTTTCATTTTCATTTTTCAAGTTTTCAAGAACAGATTTTTCATTTTCCAAAACATTTATCTGTTCTTGAAGTTTCACTTCATTAGCTTTCAGATTTTTGTTCTCCAATTTTATCTAGAAATCTTCATTTTCTGATGATTTCTGTTTGCTTTCAAAAACCTTTTCATTTTCTTTCAAACTTTTGTTCTCTAATGTCAAACTATTCACACTACCCAACAGTTTGCCATTTTCGACCTTCAACTTCTCACAAATACCCTGTAAGTCTAGAATCTGTTTTTCATCAGCTTTCTTCTTATTGTTCAACTTCTTGATCTCCAATGCTAAACTTTCTGCATCCTTCACAAGTTTTTCATTGATTGTCTTGAAGTTGTGACAATTTGAGCATACTGATGCAGACCTTGACGATTCATTCTTCACAGATTCTTTGACTTTTACAGCTTTTTCTTTCCTTTTCTCATCCTTGATCACCATCTGTTCTTCAATCTTTCCAATGAGTTGACTAATTGTCAGACTAGAAAATTCTTCAGAACGTTTTAAATTTAAGATATAATTTTCCCATTCCTCTTGAGGTAACGCACTGACAAATTTTTCGACCCATTCCTCTGATGCTTTGGTAATATCTAAATCAGACATTGAACTAACAAGATGGATATATCTCTTAATGATACTCTTTGTATTTTCTCCTGGAAAACTTGAAAACGAATCAAATTCTGTCTCTAATTCCCTTATTTTATCCATTGTTTCCTGAGTCATATTAAACACATTGAAACCCATGATTTCTTAACTCGGTTTTTCAAACTGCCAAATAAGCGATCCAACCGATGTTCGAATAAGCGGTTCAAAGAACTTGTCTGAAAAAGCGGTCCAAATCAATCCGAATAAGCGGTCCAGATTAATTCGGATGAGCGATCCAGGAACTGATTCGAAAAAGCGATCCAGATTTTGTTCGGTCAAGCGATCCTAGAATTTGTCCGAATGAGCGATCCTCGATTGATCGGATAAGCGGTTCAGGGAGTTCGGATGAGTGGTCCACAGTCAATTTTGGAGCGGTCCACAGACAACTGACCGAATGAGCGGTTCACAACCGTCCGAATAAGCGGTTCAGGATCGATCAGTATGAGCGGTCCAACTATTGTTCAGAAACGCGATCCAATTTCGGACATCATTTTGACCTCTAAAAACTTCAAATTTTTGCTTCAAACTTTCCAGCGTTTGTCTAAACACAATTTCACACAATCTGTGAAAATTTGATCAAATTTCGACCGTTGAAAGTGTCTGAATCAGAAAAAGAAGGTGTAGAAGTAAGAAAAAGTGACAAAATCCAGCTAATTTCTGCAGAGAACCTCCTCCTGAGCTCTGATACCAATTGTAGGATCGTGTGCTGACCCAAACGAGTCGTTCAGAGGCTTTCTCCTTGGTTTCAGGTGCGGAATAACAAGAAACTAAGGTAGAAATAGCAGGCAAATCACTTTTAACTACTTGTTTATTGATTTCAAACGTTTACAGTTCAAATCTCGCACCGGCAGAACTTCGGCACGATTTCTCTCAACTGTTGTTACTGAGATCGCTCATTGGACTATTTATAGAGCACTGGGACCGCTTATTGGACAGGCCCAATAAGCGGCCCATGACATTGGAGCGGTCCAGACAACATGTCCAAAGAGCGGTCCAAGCATCATGTCATACGAGCGGTTCACTAAATTGCCACTCGAGCGGTCCAATAATCTAATGGTCCTAAGAGCGATCCAACCATCTAATTTGACTCTAAAAGCGGTCCAACCTCTAAAACCTATACATTTCACTATTTCTCGTATTTCGAGCCCAGATCTAACGTTCTAAGTCATTGACTCGATACAAGACGTAATCAGCAGATGTAGTGCACCAACAGACTCCCCCTCAGATGTTGATGGAGTCGACTATCGAGTCACAACAATGCTGTCTTCAGTTCTTCAGTCTTGATCAGTCTTCGGGCTTCTCTCTCTTTATCATTCTATCATTCTAAGACACGAACGAAGATGTAGTCGACAGACAACTGCACTAACAAACTCCCCCTTGGATGTTGACGGAATCTTTAGTGAGAGTCTTCAAACAATCACAACTCTTCAATCTTGTTCGGCCTTCTTCAGGAACTCAGCCTGGAATAATATCTTCTTCAGGAATTCCTTCCTGGAATCATATGCCTGGATCATTCTCTGGCTCTAACTTTCATCAGACTCCCCCAAACATAGTGCTGAGATCTCTGTCTGGAAATAGTTATCACCATTGAAATCAACTCCTGGCTTTCTCTGTTTAAGCTCTCCTCTGGTTCTGATGTGTCTCCTGGCTATTCGTAGCAACAGGATCAGAAACCTGCAAAACTCAACCATACTATTACAAACTAATACAATTTGCAATTCAACTTAATGACACAGCAAATCATATAAGAAAAATTATGAAGATCAAACTGTAAGTTACCATTCAACTTATTCATCAAGTTAATGAACCAAATTTGCATTTCAAATCTTCACAATTTAACACTCTCTCTCAAACCACAAGTTCAACATGTTTAGCACTCGAAATGTCAAATATCAGTTCTTCACATTCTGTTGTCGAAAATCTTTTTGTAGTTTTCAAATATCAAACAAAAAATACAATATTTTTGGATTTTTGCATTTTGAACAATACAGAAATGAACACTATTTTTGAGAGATTTTGCAAGAGGATCATATCGGTTTTTTAGACATATCACCAACACCGTTGATCTTGATTAATCAGCAAATGTTAAAAACAAATTTACTTCTGATTGTCAGTATTGTTGTCCACTTAAACCTCTACACAAGTTTTCAATTGATTCAAGATACGTATTTAATGTATTAGCACTTAAACTTATTTGAGTGTCCCACCTCTTGAATATACTCCCGTATCCAGATCCCAATATTCTGATCTACAGGTAAGTATAACTACAAATGATATCTGTATATAAATTAGGGGAAAAAATGCGAGAACTGAGGGATCTCAGGTCAGAACTTCCGTTCAGCAGAGAGATATCAGCTTCGACTTAGCAGTGGGTCCCCTTTAGAGGATCTTTTCAGCTAAAACAACTGATCATCAATTTTATTGTCTAATCAGCTGAGGGCTTTATGCTATGTTTCAAGCATATTGAAGCAAGTATTAGCCATGGACTAGGTCAGAACCACCGTTCAGCAGAAGTCCCGGAATAATACCCCAGACATCATTTGAGTACAAGAACCTAGTATTCCAAAATAAGAAACCTTTCAGACGAGATTTCAGGGGTTACCTATATATCCAAGTAGTGTTCCCCACAAAATAAGAAAGTTTTGATTTTATGTTTATATCTCGAATACAATTTACTAACTGTGTGAAGCCTACTGACACATCATTAGTAAGACTTGTTTAAAAACAATTTTGTCTTTACAAATCTCTAGCATGCTGTGATAGTCCACCAATGTACTATCATCTCCTCTTTTTGCAACAAAACTCATTTTCATTTTTCAATTTTTTTAAATTTTTCAAAATTTTATTACTCCCCCTAAAATCAAAATATGTTTCAATTTTGATTTTCTGAGAAAAAATTGAAAACAAACTATACAAGAAACTTGACAACACAATGTGAATTACCTCAATTCACCATTCTCGTGCAAAAACAATCAGAACTCCCCCTCACAACAAACTATTTTCCCATTATGATTTCAAAACACTTAAGTTTGTTTCAATCAAAATGGTTTTTCCGGAAAAAATTAGTTTGTGTTCCAACCATTTGTAGATTTGGGGTTATCTCATCATCTTGTTTTCTTCAAACCTTTTAAAGATTTATCATTTCCAGTTTACCATAAACCACCTGTAGAAAATCAAGTACAACTTAATGTCCCTGATTTACCACATTTGAGGCGAAAAATCACCAAAGTGAAATTTCTCAAGAAATGTGCCGATTCATGATCCACGATACCATCTTGGGATCTCCGGCAAGTCAGGTTTTACTATTTAAACAGTTTCACCCAAGCCTGACTGCCCTTGGGTGATTTTGAATTCTTGCTCAACAATGGTGGAAAGTTTTTCTCATCCATTGTTAAACTAGAATCTTCAACTTTTACCTCTACCAATGGCTCCTCTGGTTTTACCATACCAGAATCATTGCCTGCGGGTGGCTTGTCCGACTTTGATCTGTCAGATTCATCGCCGACCTTTTCTTTCTTCTTCTCTCTCTGTTCTGTCCTCAGATTTGTATCTGATGAATTCGTCTTGCTTGTTTTTGCAACTGAAGGAGTCGATTCATCAGAACTTTTATTCTGTTTATCCTGTGAACCTGAGGACAAAATCTTCTCGAGATACTCTCTCGCTTTCTTCCTCTTTTTCCTCAGTCTGTCTTTCTGCCCCTGTGAAAGTTTAACTTTCTTTTCCTGAATTGATTGTACTGGAACTTTAGGTTTCAGAACCTTTTGCTCCTGGGGCTTGACTTTGACTGGAATCTTTGCCGATTTCTGAGAATTAGCCCTCAATCTTTCATTCGATCTCCTTGGGCAATCTCTGGCAATGTGACCTTTGATGTTACAGTTAAAGCACCTCCTGGTCTCATAACTCCAATACCGGCAGTTAACAGCAAGGTGTCCATGATATCTACAACTATAACACATTCTGTTATCGTACCTATCACCATTTTTAGTCCAAACGCTCAGATCAAAGCATTGTTTGGCTTGGTGATACTCCTTCCTCAACTTTGCTGAATTTGACTTTGAAGCACTGTGATCTATCCTGCACCCAACAATTTTTGAATTTTCATTTTTTAAATCTTTTGATTTCTGATTGCGATTGGATGATTGAACTGATGAGTTTTTTTCTTCACTTTTAAATTTTTGTTTCTGTTTTACAATCTTCTTCACAGGTTTCTGCTTAGAGCATTCTCCCTTTTCAGTCGAGTGTAAAACAGTTTTCTGAAATTTTTCTTTTAATTTCAAAAATTTCTCCTTTTTCTTAATTTCAGCATCAGATTCTGTCTCAGACTCATCTGCTGAATAAAATTCCTCATTTTCATCATCAGTTTTCTCATCACAATCTTCAACTCTTTCACTTATCGGCATAGAATTGATTGGTTTTGGACAGGGAAAATTCAAACTGTCAGATTTAGTCACAAAACCTTTCAATTTCTTCTCAAGTTCATCAATTTTGTTCCTCGAATTCTCAGCTTCACTTTCAAGCTGAGATATTCTCCCAAAATGAGACTTGATTGAATTTTCATTTTCATTTTTCAAGTTTTCAAGAACAGATTTTTCATTTTCCAAAACATTTATCTGTTCTTGAAGTTTCACTTCATTAGCTTTCAGATTTTTGTTCTCCAATTTTATCCAGAAATCTTCATTTTCTGATGATTTCTGTTTGTTTTCAAAAACCTTTTCATTTTCTTTCAAACCTTTGTTCTCTAATGTCAAACTGTTCACACTACCCAACAGTTTGCCATTTTCGACTTTCAACTTCTCACAAATACCCTGTAAGTCTAGAATCTGTGTTTCATCAGCTTTCTTCTTATTGTTCAACTTCTTGATCTCCAATGCTAAACTTTCTGCATCCTTCACAAGTTTGTCATTGACTGTCTTGAAGTTGTGACAATTTGAGCATACTGATGCAGACCTTGACGATTCATTCTTCACAGATGCTTTGACTTTTACAGCTTTTTCTTTCCTTTTCTCATCCTTGATCACCATCTGTTCTTCAATCCTTTTGATGAGTGGAGTAATTGTCAGTTGAGAAAATTCTCTAGAACTTTTCAAGTTCAGGACATAATCTTCCCATTCTTCTTTCGGTAAAGCACTGATAAATTTTTCAACCCACTCTTCTGGTGCTTTTGTAATATCTAAATCAGACATTGTACTAACAAGATGTTTGTATCTCTTAATGACACCTCTTGTGCTTTCTTCTGGAAAACCTGAAAATGAATCAAATTCATTCTTTAATATTTTTATTCTATCAAGTGTTTCTTGAGTCCTGTTAACGATATTGAAATCCATGATTCGATAACACGTTTTTCAAACACTGTGACGAATAAGCGAACCAGGTGTGACGGAAAAGCGAACTAATCAGCAATCTGACACAAAAGCGGATCAGATGGTCTAAAAGAGCGGACCAGAGAATAATGTGTCCAATAAGCGATCCAACCAAATGTCCGAATACGCGATCCAACCGATGTTCGAATAAGCGGTTCAAAGAACTTGTCTGAAAAAGCGATCCAAATCAATCCGAATAAGTGATCCAGATTAGTTTGGATGAACGATCCAGGAACTGATCAAAAAAGCGATCCAGATTTTGTTCGGTCGAGCGGTTCCCAATTGTCACTTCGAGCGGACTAACAATCTATCTTTCGAGCGAATCCAACTATCTTTCGATCAAATAGAACTTATCCTTCGAGCAGACCGTATCTTTCGAGCTGATCTTTCGAACAGATTGTATCTTTCGAGCTATTCAAGGTGTTCGAATGAGCGATTCACACTTGTCCGGATAAGCGGTTCCAGAGTAGTCCGATCGAGCGGTCCACAATCAAATCCACATTTCACCCACTTAAACTTCGAATTTTGATTTGAAACTTTCCAGGATTTATCTCTATGCCATCGCGCACAATCCCTGAGTTTTTTCAGCAAATTTCGACCGTTGAAAGTGTCTGAATCTGAAAAAGAAGGTGTAGAAGTAAGAAAAAATGACTAAATCCAGCTGATTTCTGCAGAGAACCTCCTCCTGAGCTCTGATACCAATTGTAGGATCGTGTGATGACCCGAACGAGTCGTTCAGAGGCTTTCTCCTTGGTTTCAGGTGCGGAATAACAAGAAACTAAGGTAGAAATAGCAGGCAAATCACTTTTAACTACTTGTTTATTGATTTCAAACGTTTACAGTTCAAATCTCGCACCGGCAGAACTTCGGCACGATTTCTCTCAACTGTTGTTACTGAGATCGCTCATTGGACTATTTATAGAGCACTGGGACCGCTTATTGGACAGGCCCAATAAGCGGCCCATGACATTGGAGCGGTCCAGACAACATGTCCAAAGAGCGGTCCAAGCATCATGTCATACGAGCGGTTCACTAAATTGCCACTCGAGCGGTCCAATAATCTAATGGTCCTAAGAGCGATCCAACCATCTAATTTGACTCTAAAAGCGGTCCAACCTCTAAAACCTATACATTTCACTATTTCTCGTATTTCGAGCCCAGATCTAACGTTCTAAGTCATTGACTCGATACAAGACGTAATCAGCAGATGTAGTGCACCAACAATTCTGAAAAATCAATTGAGTTTGATCAGTCACCGACTGATGACAATAGTGACGATGAAGAAGAAAGACATATTAATGTTGCAAAATCTCATCTCTCTCCTGAAAGTTTTCATTTTTATTTTGCAGATTGCTTGGAGAAGCTGAAGGAGAGACGAGCAGCAAAAGAACAAAATCAAAAAAAGACAGAAAGTGTTGCTCAAGAAGATGAGACTGTTCCAAATGAAGAAGTTAAATTTGCTGCTGAAGAGACTGTTGAAACAGAAAAGGTGACTGAAGCAGAAAAAGTGGTTGAGGTGGTGAAAACAATTGAAATTGAAAAGATTGTGGAAGTCATCAAGCCATGTTCAAAGTGTCTAGAGTCTTGCAAAGAATGTGCAGCTAAAGACGAAAAGCTGGCTGAGCTTGAGAAAATGAAAGAATAATTACTGTTCAATCTCAACTATGTGAAGGAATCTTATGATGTGTTGAATAGAACAGTAACTGGTCTTCAAAAGACAAATTCTGAAAGAGAAGACGCTTTGACGATGATGAATTCTACGATGATAACGAAACAAAAAGCAATCAATCATTATATTGAAGAATGTGCCAAGCTGAAGCAAGAGTTGGAGTCTGAGAAAAATGAGAATGAGAGGATCAGACGTTTATTACAAAGTTATTCTAGTTCCGATTATCTTATTGATCGAATTTATCCGACTGTTGCAGGTTTTGAAGCATTCAAAGTCGATAAGCCAAAGAAGAAGAATACTGATAAGAAACCGACTGTTAGCTATAACAAGTATCCGCCTCAGATCTGGGAAGGTTATTCTCCCAGAAAACCAAATGAGGATGCAAGTTCAAAAGGCAGTCAATATAAAACTAAAAACCGACACAACTGATGAATTACCAGAAAACATTGACGTCACTTTCACATCGTCTGACACTAATCATGAGTCTGAGTTAATCAAAAAGGTGGTCGATCAGGTGTTGGATACTGATGAGGAGTCTGAGTCAAAGTCTGAGTCTGGAGGGTCAAGTTTGTCAGTCAACAGTTCAAAACCGAGGGTTAAAAGGACTTACAGTAAAGAATTTTTGTTATTAAAAGCAAATTTGAATGATGAAACATTTGAAGTGGCATACACTTTAAATGATTCTGACAAATTATATTCTGACAAAGAGTTTCCAATAAGAAGTGTTCGTCTTGACATGATCAAAAAGGTTTTCAAAATGACAGAAATTAATATTTCTGAAATAAAAGATTTAAATCTTACTGGAAAACCTAAAAAATACACACCAAGAGTTCAACAACGTTTAAACAAGAAAAAGGGTTACAATTCTGGTTCTGGTTTTCAAAAGAAACCAAACCATAATGGTAGCTATAAAAAGAAAGGATTAGGTTTTACACCACCTGAAAATTATAAAAATGATAAAATTTCTAAAACAAACACAAAATTTGTTTCAGGAGGAAGCGTTGAGGAAGAATAGAAGAAACCTTTCTGGAAACAATCTAACCAGGAGTTTCTTGCTGAGAAGAAGAGAACAGGAACTGGAGTGTTTCACAGGAAGGATAATCGAATTTGTTTTAAATGCAATGAAGCTGGTCACATTGCATCAATTTTGTTCTCAAATGGCAAAACTAAAACAGGGAGTATCTAAAAAACTGAAAGAAAAAGTTGTCGATGTTGAACCACCAACTGAAAAATTCAAAGTTTTTGAAAATTCGACTCATGAAGTTGGTGAGTGTTCAAAGAAAAAATTTTACAAAAAGAAACAAGGACAATCAAATGTGGGTTGTCAAGAAGGGTGATGAGAAGGTCGGCGATGAATCTGATTCCACAAAATCAGTGGAGCCACAAGTTGAGGTTAAAGAAGAAAATTTTGTGCCTTCAGAAGATGATGTTGAAATCCCATCTTTGAAGTTTGAAGATCTTAAGCAAAAAGTTGGTAAGGTTGAGATCTCAAATCAATTCTTTTCTGATCAGAAGGAATTTGATATTGAGAAAGTATTCAATGGGAATGTTAAGAAAATTTTTGGGAAAATGATCGAGGGAAAGGCCAAAGGGGTTAAAGACTTTTATGCGACAAAGAAAGCAACTTATAACCCTACTGAGGAAGAGTTAAAAACACCCAAGGTTGGTAAAACTTGGGTGGAAATTCTTTTCCCTTGAAACATTGGACTATGCCGGAGATCCCAAGTTTGTAATCGTGGATCATGAATCGGCATCTTTCTTGATATTTGAATTTTGTGAATGAATTTTATAATGGTTAAATTTTACAGGTGATGGACTATGCCGGAGCTTCCAAGTTGGTAAGTGTGAAGCAGGAATCGGCATCTTGATTGGTAAAATGGTTGTGTAGATGTTTTATTCCTACATGTGTTTAAAGGTTTTGGATATAGTTCCAAGTGGTACAGAGATTTGTACTAACAAAGTGATTACTCAAGGTCATTAAGTTGAACTTGATGCAATCCTCATATAAGTGGTTGAAAAACAATATGATGAACCAGTCCCTACAAGTGGTAAAAACAAACTTATTTTCCGGAAAAATCATTTTGATTAAAACAAACTTAAGTGTTTTGAAATCTTAATGAGAAAATAGTTTGTTGAAAAGGGGAGTTCAGATTGTTTATGCTTAGTGGATGGCGAATTGAAGGAATTCAATATCGGTTGTCATTTTATTTGTATAGTTTGTTTTTAACAGTTGTTTCTACAAAGTGGGTCAAGAGCTCAGTTTGTTTTTCAAATTTCTTTAAATGTGTTTGCATTTTTTGGGGGAGTAAAAAATTCAGAAAATCCAAAAACATTAGAAAAATTTGAAAAAGCCAAAAACATGATAAAATCCAAAAACGAGTTTTGTTGTCAAAAAGAGGAATGATAGTACATCAGTGGACAATCATAACATGCTAAAGAAATGTAAAGTCAAAAATGTGATAAACAATCTCACTAATGATATGCCAGTAGGTTTTTGCACATTTAGTAAATTGTGACGAGATATATACCTAAAAATTCAAACTTGCTTAATTCGTGGGGAACAACTTCTTGAATATATGGGTAACCCCCGAAATCTTGTTTGAAAGGTCTCTCTTTCTGAGATACTAGGTCTTTATGCTCAGTGATATCTGGGGTATTATCCCGGGACTTCTGCTGAATGGAAATTCTGACCTAGTCCCCGTATAATACTTTCTGCTAATGCTTTGAAATATAAGCTCGCCCTCAGCAAAATGACGAAACAATAAAATTGATAGTCATTGCTGTTGAAGAAAAGATCCTCTAAAGGGGACACACCTAAAGTCGAACCGTCATCTCTCTGCTGAACGGAAGTTCTGACCTGAGCTCTCACGGTTTCGCATCTAACCCCTTTACAGATATCATCTGTGGTATACTCACCTGTAAGACTGAATATTGGGATCTGGATACGGGAGTATATTCAAGTAATGGGACACTCGAATAAGTTTAAGTTCTTAAGACATTAATATCTTATCTCGAAACAGTTGAACTTTGTGTGAAAATTTAAGTGGACCAATATACTGACAATCTAAGTGAATTGTTTAGAACTGAAAATGAAAATGAAATGAAGCTTAACGATGTTAGTGATTTGTCTCAGAAACTGATATGATCCTCTTACACAAACTCACAAAAATATTGTCTGTAAATATTTCTTTACTGCATTGCTTTATAATCAAAAATCCAAAAAGACTTTTAGTGTGTTTTAGCATAAACTTTTGAAATTTTTAAAAAGTTTTTTTACAACTGGTGTTGAAGAGCTGATTTTCAAAGTTCCAAGTGCTAAACATGATGACCATTTTGTGAGGGGGAGTCTGTGTTCTTAAACAAATTTTCTTTGACCAAATCTACAAGTGGTTCATCTGAAGGTTGGTTAAATTTTGAGGGGGAGTATGAATACCTTAATCTGAAATGTTTAGATGTGTGAGATTTATTTGAGGTAGAGTTTGTGCAGGTGTAAAGTTTGAGCCAGGTGACGATCCTAAGCAGGATGAGAGCCAGGGCACGATCTTGGAACAACATTAGTAGAGCCAGGTTGATTGATCCTAAGAAGCTTATGTTTAAAAGAGCCAAGGTTCCGATACCTGAGAACTCTGAATTGAAGAATAGAGCTAGGTGATCTTGGGATATGAGTCAGACTACGATCCTGAAGCAGATGATGCTGATGAACTTAAAGAATGCCAGGACATCGTTGGGGGGAGTCTGTTAATGCTGATCGAAAGAGTGAAGCCCAGAGACGGATCAAGACTGAAGTTGCAAAGAATCGACACGTAAGACTCGTCAACATCTGAGGGGGAGTCTGTTAGTGCATGCATCTGTCGACTTCGTCTTGTATCGAGTCTTAGACTAGATATGTTAGATCAGGGCTCAGTGTACGAGAAAATAGCAGAGTTTAGTGTAATTAAGGCTGATTCCGCTTGAATGATGCTATTCCGCTTGAAATGACATAGGTCACTTTCAAGCGGAATCACATGTTTTGTGGTTTCGCTTGAACTGGTTTCAAGCGGAATCATGAGGCTATATATATGCATTTTCGAGCGAAATCAGGAACAGCTGTACGTGTGGTCTTGTATTGGATACCGAAGTGCTGCCGGTTTATCCTGTGGATGTATTAGCTGTTAAATCAATCAGATAGAGTATTAAAGTGATATTCAAGTTGTGTCTACCTTTGTTTCTTAGTTTCCGCCTCTGAAACAAAGTAAAACTTCTCTGAACGACTCGTTCGAGTCAGCTACACGATCCTACAAGGTTTTTACACTTTCCCTTGTTTGGAATGTCATCGACATACAATACTAAGAACGTGATGATGCTCCCACTAGCCTTCTTATACACAAAAGCTTTATCGCATTATTGATGAATCCAAAATTCTTAATTTCTTCATCAAAACGGTGATTCATACTTCTCGATGCTTGTTTCAATCCATAGATTAATTTCTTTAACTTGCATACATTGTCAAGATGTTTTGGATCGACAAAACCTTCAGGATGAACCATATAGACATCTTCCTCAACATATCCATTGAGGAAAGCCATTTTGACATCCATTTTCCAAATCTCATAATCATAATATGCAGCTATGGCAAATAATATCCTAATTGACTTTAGCATTGCCATGGGCGAGAAGGTCTCATCATAATCAACCCCTTGAGTTTGAGTGAAACCTTTTGCTACAAGTCTCGCTTTATAAGTATCCAAGTTACCATGCATATCACTTTATAAGTATGCCTCAGGTACCTTTCCTTTGCTCCCTTCGGATTATATTTTATTTTATTTTTGTTTCTTTAATCATTCTTCTTATTTTTTTCAGAGTGCAATTTATCAGTTCATAGCTTCGTCTGAGGTGATTGTGTAAGCTGTTTTGACGATGGTGGTGGGTTTTGATATTGGGGGGTTGAGATTGGCAGTGATAGTTTTTGAAACAATTTTTTATTTGTGTTTTTGATTCTGTCGGTTTTGTGTTTGCATAAAGTGATTCTGGTGGGATTCTCCTGCTATTGAATTGTGTTTTTGATATTGGGGGGTTGAGATTCGCAGTGATAGTTCGAAACAATTTTTTCGACAAATTGATGACGATGGCGCGGCAAGTATGGTGGAGGGTAGGTTTTTTGAACCTGCAACCCCACTTTGCAGCCTTGATTATTGGAAACTCTGAGCCAAACCCCGTTTTTTTTCAAGAATCCACACCACGATTTTTGAGTGAGTTCATTTTGTGTAAAAAAGATTTTGTTAAAAAAAGTAAATCGTAAAACTTTTTTTTATGTAAATTGTAAATTGTAAAACTTTAAGTAAAAATTTTAATGTAAAACATAAAACGCGAAACTTTAAAAATTTAACGTAAAACGTAAAAACGTAAAACGTAAAATGTAAAAACGTAAAACGTAAAACTTAAAACGTAAAACTTAAAACGTAAAACGTAAAACTTAAAACGTAAAACATAAAAATTTGAGATAAAAAATTTTATCCCATAAACCTTTAAATTTTTTTTGTAAAAAAAACGGGTCGTAAAATACGGCACGTAAAAAACGGTGCGTAAAAAATGGGGCGTGAAAAAAAATTGGGCGTAAACGGGGCGTAAAAACGGCACGTAAAAAATGGCACGAAAAAAAACTGTTTTGTTAAAATATCTGAATTTAAAATGGTTTTTAATAAAAAAAATCTCTTTTAAAAAAACCAGCTGATATAATAATACAAAAAAGTAATAAAAATAATAAAGACAAAAAGAAAAAAAGAGTAAATTTACTAAACTGCCCTTTTACATTAAAATATTAAAAAATAATAAGACAAAAGATATTTAATATCAATTTTAACTACTTTTAATCTCATCTATCCATCTTGAAGATCTAATGATTGTAAAGTGGTTCTCTCGGTTCTCACAAATGAAGGTGGTTTTCATTTTAACGGTCTCCCATATATATATATATATATATATATATATATATATATATATATATATATATATATATATATATATATATATATATATATCGGGGACCGCTAGAATGAGAACCACCACGAGTTGTAAGAACCGCGAGAACCACACCATCCGGGTCGCCGTTTACCACGATTTTTTTTTTACAACTAGATTTGTGTATTATAAACACAGCCGTAAAAAAAAATTTTAAACGCCCCCCCGAGGGGGTAGTTTTTTACACCACAAGTTTGGTGTTTTTATTTTTTTTTTTTTTTCTTTTTCTTTACACCAAACTTGTGGTGTAAAAAACTACCCCCTTGGGGGGGCGTTTAAAATTTTTTTTTACGGCTGTGTTTATAATACACACATCTAGTCGTAAAAAAAAATTCATGGTAAACGGCGACCCGGATGGTGTGGTTCTCGCGGTTCTTACAACTCGGAGTGGTTCTCATTTTAGCGCAATTCTATATATATATATATATATATATATATATATATATATATATATATATATATAGGGGAGGGTTTAAATGAGAACGCTAAATATTTGTGAGAACCGTGAGAACAAATGAAAAAACCATGAGAACTTGGTAAAAAACAATTCAAATTCAAATTTTTTTCTACACTTATCATTATTATTCGAATACAATGTTAGAAATTCAATTTACACGTTTAAATTTACGTGAATTCATAAATAAAGAAAATTTACACATGTGTAAGTTTGCCATTTACACATGTGTAAATCTGCAATATTTACACATGTGTAAAAAATCTAAAAAGAATGATTTTGAAACGAGAAATGAATTATTTGATGTTATAAATTCTTGTTTTGATGTTCTATCTTAATTACAATGAGGTTTGTATAAAATTAATTAGTTTTGATTGGTTTTTTCATTCGTTCTCACGGTTCTCGCAATATTTAGCGTTCTCAAGATAACCCTCCCCTACCTCATTGTAATTAAGATAGAACATCAAAACAAGAATTTATAACATCAAATAATTCATTTCTCGTTTCAAAATCATTCTTTTTAGATTTTTTACACATGTGTAAATATTGCAGATTTACACATGTGTAAATGGCAAACTTACACATGTGTAAATTTTCTTTATTTATGAATTCACGTAAATTTAAACGTGTAAATTGAATTTCTAACATTGTATTCGAATAATAATGATAAGTGTAGAAAAAAATTTTGAATTTGAATTGTTTTTGACCAAGTTTTCATAGTTTTTTCATTTGTTCTCACGGTTCTCACAATATTTAGCGTTCTCATATATATATATATACACTCAACAAATCATGGCCATTGATCTACACACGTGTATGGCCAGGATCTCATCATCAAATCATAAAATACACTAGTGTATTTCAACATCAAATCCTGGCCATTGATCTACACACGTGTATGGCCAGGATTAATTCACTCAGTTCGCAAGCTACACTAGTGTTCACTCTTGAACCTAATCATATATGTATATATATATTTAATTTCTTTTAAAAAAACACATGCCCCCTCAAAATTACGCATCCTGTGTGGTGGCCCTCTTCACACACCCTCATCACCGGCCATGCTAACTAACATAACAACCATGATGAGCTAGACAAGAAACTGTAACTTACTATACAACAAATACAATCAAATACGCTCCATTAACTCCACTTAATAAAAAAAATGTTAAATTATAATTTCGAATGAAATAGCAAATATTAAACCCCCCACCCCCCCCCCCCACCCCACCCCACCCACCCAAACTCTGAGTGTGACATTCACTCTAGTTACATTGTTCAAGTCGGCCGACTATAGAAGACGGCTAAATGGAAGGATGTGATTTTAAGTCATTCATCTGTCATATAATTCATTTTCGCATGATTTAATATGCTTATTTTGGACTCTTTTATATTAGGGGAAACCGTTGAACATGATTTAATATGCTTATTTTGGACTCTTTTATAATTCATTTTACTCTACTAACGAGAAAGTACGTGAAACATTGAACATGTTGCAATACCTTTCCAATAAATGCAATATGCCTATATTATTCAAATTATATTATGGGTCTTGAATGAAAATTATAATATTTAACTCTACATAAAATATTCATGACTCTAGCCGTGCATGTGTCAGACAATGAACTAAAAGTTTGAATAAAGTCGAGTTTAAATGAGACTGGAACTTGTAACTTTTAACTTCTAAGTTGAGCCTATTAAATTTAAAGGTTACATTGTGCGACTTTTCTCCTCTTGGAGGGGTTACGAGATTTAAGCATATCAACTTAACGTGTATCGACTGAAAAGAAAATGTATAACTTTAAAGCGGCCACAGGGAAGGAATAATTACATAACAAATGTAATTATTCTCTCGTATATAATACTTAGTGGTTTTAATTGTTACAGTTTAAGTATTTTCTTTTTGAATTACGTATCTAAGTCATAGTAGGTGTAATTTCAAGAACAAAATTACAAAAGAATAAACCTAGGGAACATTGTATCAACAAATGGACATCCCAAAGTGAAATGCAGCTAGTTTTATAACTTTTCTATTGGAAGCTAATCTCAAAATCATTTTCTTCTCTTTATAAAACTCCATTTAGTACAATGTTCAAAGACAAAGTCAAACCTTTGAGCTTATATATACTTTGTTACTTACGTTTAGACTCTAATGCAACACATAGGGAGATCAATAATCAACCAAGACCATAAACATGTCTAGGATGGTTATTGGGTTCCTGAAGTTCACTATTTTGGCCATTATTCTAATGGCTTTTGATAGGTCAGAAGCTCAAGGGCCACTAAAAATGGGGTTTTATAGAACTACATGTCCTGCAGCCGAGCAGATTGTGCGAGATACAGTGACTAAGGTGGTTACGGCTAACCCTGGAATGGCCGCTGGAATCATTCGACTTTACTTCCATGACTGCTTTGTCAGGGTAATACTGCACCGCAACAACTAAAAATTGTTACATGTATTTGTAAACATTGTTAAAATGTTAAGCGTTTTTAAGCACGTCTATTCGTGCTAAGAACTTGACAAACATTTACTTATTTCTTTAAGCCGAAAAGATAAAATGTGCGCATACTTTGTGCAAGGGCGGAACCAAGGGGGTCAAAGGGGTCTACTGATCCGTCACAAACTTTTATAAAATATGTGTATTATTAGAAAAATATGACTTGAACCATCTAGTTGCGGTCACGAGAGAAGAGAGCCACCCCCCCCCCCCCCAAAAAAAAAAAAAAAAAAAACAATTAAGACGTAGACGTTTTTATTTCGACACTGAACTATTGTATTTGTTGTCGCATTTTAACAGATTCTAGTCATATACTTGGTTTCACCTTCTGTATCTAAATATTAGGGTTGTGACGCTTCGCTTCTACTTAAGCCGGTACGGGGAAGTGAAGGTGAGTCTGAGCAAGACTCGTTCGCGAATGCAGGGACCTTGAGAGGCCTGGAGATAATAGATCAAGCTAAAGCCAGACTCGAAGCCACATGTCCAAACACAGTCTCCTGTGCGGACATCTTGGCTTTCGCAGCCCGAGATAGCACCAACATGGTTGGTGGGTTCTCTTATGACATACCATCCGGAAGACGGGACGGAAGGGTTTCTAATCTAAACGATGTCCGCCTTCCGGGACCGGACTCTCATCTAGATACCCTGAAAAGTTCATTTGTGGAAAAAGGATTGAGCGTTCGTGATCTAGTGGCGCTCTCCGGAGCCCACTCTATAGGTAGAGCTGGGTGCAACTCTATTGTAACCCGTCTCTACTCTTTTAATGGTAATGGTACGGATCCCTCGTTGGATCCAAAATATGCAACAATTTTAAAAAGGAAATGCCCGGAGCGTCCACTATCTAGGAAAACCGAACTTGATCTAGTTACTCCGAATCGTCTAGATAATCAGTATTACCGTAACATTAAACAACAACGGGTTCCGTTCTCGTCTGATGAAGCTTTGGTTGATAGTACCATAACGGCAAGAATGGTAACTAACTATGCGAAAAACCCCACCGCTTGGAGAAAGGATTTTGCTGCAGCAATGGTACGTTTAGGTTCTCTTGACGTATTAACAGGGACTAGAGGAGAGATACGTAAGAAGTGTGGGGTTGTAAATTAAAGTTTCTTAAATGTTTTATTCATGATTGTTTATTTATTGAGGGTTATCTCTAAGAGTTTGGTTTAAGTTTGTGATTTCATGTCTAAGTTATATGTATTGTTGTTTGATTTAATGTCATCATCGTAAGACATGTTTGACTTGGCTACTATCTATTTGTATATAAGACGTTATTGAATATATCTATCGGATAATGCTTGGTAAAAAACCCCATTTTTTTAAGAAACTTAGCAAACTATATTTGTGGCTAGCATGTTGCCACGTTGATCTGATTTCATGAGTTTAACTTTTACATGAAGGTTATATTAGTAATTTTCTTTAACCCCTAAGAATTATGAGATGACCTCTTCATTAATTGCCCATCAGATCGTACATTCACAATCCCCCATATTTCTTTTTCATATTTCCCTTTTTATCTCTTCTACATCTCTCATCAGAGAATCATCAATCTTCATATTTACACCACAGTAGCAAGCATCTCCATTAATATCAATGGAGACAAATCCACCAACCTCTGAATTAATGTCGCCGGTCCGTAGTTTCCCAAACCGGTTCTTTTGCAGCGACTACCAAAACGATGAAGAATTTAATGCTCCAGGTTTGTCCATATATAGTTTACTAACTGTTCTAGAAGATCTGTTTTTCTTTTTTGTCTTTTACAACTTTTTAATCTAATAATCCAACCTATTATGCATGGCCATGTTCACGTGTTGCATTCGAAGCATCTGCATACACTTATATGCATGTTGATTGTTCTCGGTCATCTGAAGCCCCTGTTAGATCCCCGGATGTTTTGGTATCCAACAATTTCATGAAAAACGCGGTTATTGATGACCAGGATATGGATATTGATGAAGGTTTGTTTTTTCTTACACTTTTCTTGTTTTATTTCTTCACTAGATATGTCATCTTTCAAACATTTTCTATAATGTTCACATGTAGCATCCCAAGATTCCCAGATGGAAGCCATGACTGTTGCTGTTTCTGGATCATCTCATGGTCCTTCTATGTTTGCTGAATCACCACGCGGCCAGTTAGACGGTTGTACAATGGACAATGGGATCCCACTTTATTTTCATATCACACATTTTATAACTTGTATTGTCATGCCATTTTATTGCAGATTCATAACTTTTTCCGTTTTATGGTACAGGTCCTTCGAATCCATACTTTGTTTTTGATACCCCTCAGGGAACCCGTTACTGGATTCCTAATGTTGCTGATAAGTTCATACCGGTGTGTGGCAAAACTTATCCAACCTTTCAGGATGTTCTTTCCATGTATGAACTTTATGCGCTCGAAGCAGGTTTTTCTGTTAAAAAAGGTCAAACTAAAGTCTGGAATGGAATTCCCACACACAAGTATCTCCGATGCTCAAAATATGGAAAACCCCAACCAAAGCGGACTTTTGACACCCTAGATGAATCTTTTGTTAAGCACCGGAGGACCACCTTCTCATGGTGTGACTGTAAGGCAAGCATACTAGTATCGATATCGAACGATTCATACACAGTCCTGACTTTCAATGATATTCATAATCATGAACTTGTTGAGAGTTACAACCGTGATCTTAGTAAGATATCATGGAAACTGTCATTCTCCACGAAACAATTCATTCATAACATGAGTCTAAACCGCATCGGACCAATGAGGTCTTATAGATGCCTTGTAGCTTTAAAAGGAGGGCATCACAATGTCAATGGGACACCGGTCGATTTTAAAAACTTTAGCCACCAGCTGCGAATTTTTATTGGTGAACGCGACGCACAAGTTTTCCTTGAACGCTTGCGTGAGCGTTATGACAACCTACCCAACTTCTTTTTTGATTACACCGTATCAAACGGAAAGTTGTCCTCTGTATTCTGGGCTGATGAGATTTCAAAGCTTAACTACAAAGCTTTTGGCGATGTCCTAGCGTTTGATGCAACTTACAGCACAAACAGGTTAGCCCCCCTCCCCTCTAACATATGTTAGGCCTGATCCCCAAGTATCCAATTTTAACCCCAAAAAAGTTGTTCATATTGTTAACATCAAATCAATTTTTTTGTTCATAGGTACAAGATGGTTTTTGTGCCATTCACGGGTGTGGATCATCATTTCCAATGTGTTACATTTGGATCTGGTTTGATATCAACCGAGTCAATTGAATCTTACGTGTGGTTGCTTAAGGCTTTCTTGAAGGCACACGGTACTCAACCAACTCTCGTGCTGAGTGATCAAGACCCATCCATGCTACAAGCTGTTCCTATGGTCTTTATAGAATCACGTCACCGTCTATGCATGTGGCATATAATGAAAAAACTACCCTCCAAGGTATACATAAGTTTGTTAACCTTTAACATGTGTTATCCAGCATAACACTTTTTTACATGTCTTCTCAAACTGTTTTAATCTAACTCGTGTTATAACTATTAAAATTTTCAGATCTCAGCCGACGTGCTCGATAAGACTGATCTTCGGTCCTGCATTCATCGGTTGGTTTGGAATGTTTATATCAAACCTGAAACGTTTGAGTCCCGCTGGAATGACCTCCTACAAACATTTGGGCTTCAAGAGCACAGCTGGTTGAACGACATGTACAACATGAGACATCTCTGGGTTCCAGCCTACTTTAGAGAACTGCCCATGTGTTGCTTGATGAAGACCACCTCCCGCTACGAAAGCTCTAACGCTGCCTTCAAGGTTAACTCAACAAGCGCAAACACCCTTGTGCAATTTATGATGTGCTTTGAAAATAGGGTAGACAGCCAACGATATCGTCAACGTGTTTCGGAGTTCAAAACCTCTTCTACCATGTTCACTGGCAATACTGAGTTAGCGATAGAACAACACGCGTTCGCCATTTACACAAACGCTGTTTTCGCCCAAGTTCAAAAAGAAATAATTAAAGGGAAGTTTTTATGCTACATCACAAACCAAAGCGAGACGAGCGATTCCAGTCTTCTGATAGACGTCACTCATTTGGATAAAAGGAACAACATCACAAACGTCTATCAGGTAACACATGTTAGGCACTTACATTATTCCACATACTCTAACATATTTTGCATCTAAAGGGCTTTTCCTTTTTTTGTCTATGTTCAAATCAGGTTACGTATAACAATGTCGATCAATCGGCCAATTGCTCATGCAGGAATTTCACACGTATCGGGTATCTGTGTCGCCATGTCTTTTGTGTCTATCGCTTGAAAAATGTTGAAAGGATTCCACCACAATACATAAACGACAGGTGGCGCCGAGATGCCCTCCCCAAACATGTTTTTTCAATTTCCAGTCGATACGGAGTCAACCCACACGCACCGTCCATTATGCGGAATGAAATCCTCGACCTCGTTACTGAATGCGTAGATGTTGCTAGAACCGATGAGGATGCGTTGGCAAAATTGGTTGACCAACTCAGGGATTTCAAGATCAATATTCTCTCTAGGCAACCGTTGTCAACAACTGAAAATGAATCAAATGAGTCTCAAATGGAAGAAATAGTTGGGCAGCCAATCAACATTCCAGTCGAAGTTGCTAATCCAGAAGTTGCACGCAATAAAGGATGTGGTACTCATACTCGCATTTCTGGGCCCGGTGAGAAGGCCAAAGCAAAACCACCAAAACGTCCAAAGCAGCTTCGCTTATGCAAGCGTTGTGGTCTGTATGTCGACGACCACGACTCACGCAACTTCCTTAAGGTGGCTGCAATGAAAGCAGCAAAGGCAGCTGCTGAACAACTAAGGCAGACCGCCACTGGCGACTGATCATCTGATTAAAATCTTTTTATGTAGTACTATGTAATGGGAGACTCTTCATTTTGGCCTTCTTACGCACATGTAACAGTCTTTTGTCATCATCCTGCTATTCTCTGTTACGTGTGTAAGAAGGTGTAACTATTTTCGTCCCAATAATCATAAGTAGGATTGTAAGAAACTCTATGGCCTTTGGCCACTTTTGTCATATTAGGCCCGAAGGTCATTCGTGGACCGCTGTGGTATATTAAGCGGAAGCAGTTTATCTTAACTTTATCTGCATTTTGATATCTGTTTTTCTGTGTTTTATTTTTTTACCGATGGCGAAAAAAAAAAACATGCATATCACATGTTAATTCCCCATAATGATTTGCTCTTTTTAACTTCAAAGGATCAAAACAATCTTTTGTTAACCACACAGCTGGAGTAAAAAAAACAGCTTGGATCAAAAAAAAAAATTAAATAAAACAGATGCATAACACATGTTACTTCCCCATAATGATTTGCTCTTTTTTAACTTCAAAGGATCAAAACAATCTTTGTTAACCACACATCTGGAATAAAAAAAACAGCTTGGGTCTGTGAACTTCAAAGCATCAAAACAATCTTTGCTAACCACTCAATCTGGAACAAAAACACTTGCTTAACACATGTTAGTTTACGTAATGGTTTGGGTCTTTAATCTTGAAAGTTTCAAAACACTATGTGTTAACCACATAACAAACAACATATATAAAAACACTTGGTTAACACATGTTAGTTTACGTAATGGTTTGGGGATTTAACCTGGAAAGTTTCAAAACACAATGTGTTAACCACATAACAAACAACATATATATTAAACCACGTCAGGTTATAGAAGTAGACTTCAAGCAACTTAAACAAACATTCTACTAATAGGTTACATAAAAAGAAAAGAAAAAAACATAATAAAACACCAACAAGACGACATTTGTATGTCGTTTTGTTTCAACATAAGGTCATCAGGTTAACACATTTTCAACCACTTTCACCATACTAACTACCCATGGGTATCCTCCACTAGTAACAAGCTTTTAATCATGGTGTGGGGAATTCCTCATCATGAAAGTACACTGGAGACGGGCTGCGCTCACCCTCCCATGGGTCATGGTAACACCAGGACTGGATTGTTTCCGGTGAGTATGGACACAACGGGCAGCCACACATTTCATGGTCTGGATCCGTCAGCAACCTAACCAACTCATCTGGTAGCCCCTTCAACTTTTCATCATCTGGAACAACGTGCTGCCTTCGGCCTGGTTGATCTCGCGACACACCAGATACATCAGTGACGTTTTTGGTTCCGCTTTCTGAAGCATCCTCACTTGAAGTTACTCCAGTTTTCCGGTCCTCTCCATTTTGGTGAGACCCTTTTCTTTCGTTAACCTCCCTGCACCGGCCCTCACATGCTTCTTTCCCCTTTTGTTTGAGCTTCTCCATGCTTGGTTGGCTAGCCGTATCCTTACCTTCACACGGGTCCATCTCATTAAAAGACTTTTGGGACATCTTACACCTTATGGTTAACTGAATTGGTGAAGTAGGATGGTGAAGTATTACAGAATATTAATTTGCTTCTTCCCTCCAATACTTATAGAGGAGTTCCCTGTCTACATTTCATATAGTCTTTGTGACTTGACCTTTTTGATGTGGCCAAAAGGTGATAAAAAAGCAAATATTCCTTTTTCCCAATAAAGTTGCTTTTATAGACCCCAACCCACATGCTTGTACTATTCTGCCAACAACTTTCCCCAATTCCCCATATTTGTACTACCTATTTAGAAAGCCTGTTCCCCTTGGAAGGAGCGTTTTTTTGTTTTTCTTTAATGTTACAAAACAATTTCTAATATAACATTATAAACTATGTCAATAAACTTGGTTAATACTATTCTACGCCACTTAACAACACATCAATATTTTTCAGAGTTTAGAATTACCAACTAACTAAACATCATATTCAATATATAAAGTTTATCCCCAAAAAGACATCCTGACGATGCCATACCCAACAAAACACCTACCCCGCATTACGTTGGAAGCAAAATCCCCAAATCCATCAAAGTTCATTACATGTTTCCAAAAAACATATCCGGCGAAATTAAGGCATAATTGTTCTACAGTAACATGTGTTAGCCACCATAACACGTGTTACTCTATTCGGCAATCTTCCTTGATTTTGGGCAGCAGCACATTCACCTCCGAACATAATATGTGCGCCGCATACCTCTTTCTCAACTTTCTCACCTCCGCCATCTTCCTCGCCCCACTCGTGCTGAACCCACAGTTAAAACTTTGGTTTTTCCCCATATAGCACTCCATGTGCCGCATCAAGAAGACCCCACAATCAGTTGTGTTTGCGGTTGTCGCCCAAGGAACCGGCATACGCTGGATGTTGCAGTACTCTATGTCATCGGCTCGTGGATTCCCAACCTCCCGCAGATATTGCACAAACATATCTTTCTGCATACGCATACACAAGACATAGTTAGTAATTCTAAAAAAAAATAAAAAAAAAACAGTCTTGCCAGTGTTATCACACTTATTTTTAAATCAATTTTCAGTTTTGTAACTTACGATCTTATACGCTGTGTCCTTGTGTAGGTAGTAGACACTATCTTCTATCAACTGACCTTGACGGGCTTTGTCATTATCAATGACATAAATCCCGGGGTCGCGTAACTCAAACACTAGCAAGTAAAAGTGTTTGTGCTCCAATATAGGGAAGAAAACAATGTCTTGATTTCGGAAATCAGGAACGTAATCAACTCTGTTGACCGCACCCTTTATCCCAAGCCGAAACTTGTGCATCCGCGCCTCTACCCCGCCTTCGTCAGTTGTGAGCATCCATGGAAACTTCAAGCATAACAGAGAAATTAATAAGGTCAATAATAGGACACACTGTAATTTATATATACATGGCACTTACCACAACTTTAGTCCCAAAGAATTGCCTACTGTGAGCCTCCCGTGATTTTCTTTTCTCCTGGAAGTTCAGCACCTCCGCCCAACAGTCAATAATGCCATCCGAGACCTCATTGCCAACATTTAAACTCTTGAACATAGACCGAGACGCTTGTACATGGGTAGGGCTTCTAAACAGCAACTCCCTGGTGTCAGGTGTACAAATCATAAATTAAATTTGCATACGTTAACATAGGTAATTTATTGTTTTACTAATATTTCGTACGGTTACGCCCCTACTTACACAGACATGTGTATCGGACTATCTACATCAGCCACCGACGAAGAACCCTGTTCCCTCCTGCGTTTAAATAAAAAAAAAACAATTATCCAGTGTTGTACTGTTGTTTATCGTTTACCCTATTCCTATAAAACAATAAACCACGTTTGCAATTCTACTTACATGTTTGCCTCCATTGCCCGCTTCCTACGACAAAACCCATTTAAAAGGTGCATTGGGCTTTCATCGGCGTGTATGTAGTCCCACAGATTTGTCTCCTTCTTTGTAATTGGCTGGCCCATGTCAACAGTCCTTATATAGTAAGGTGATCTGTTTGGCTCCGCTGCCACCTTCTCTCGGAAGGGGAGTTTCCTTTTTTGTGCCCCCAACTCAGCCAACATGCGCACACGGTTTGCAAGCGGAATATTGTCCTCCACCTCATACATATCACCACCACAAGATCCCAGCCCAGTTTGACCTTTGTGGATTTCAATGGCCGGGTCATAGGAGCTAATTGGGTCTACCATTATAACCATGCTCAAGTCTGCGGTAGCCTCCACATCGCCTAACACATAAAAAATAAATAGCTGATGTAACGCGTAAACAATTACAACACATTTGATGCGATAAATGAAGGTGTTTTAGCTCACCAAAAGGTTCGGTTTCTGTCCGAGGGATGTCATCCATCTTCCCACTTGTGCAACCTGCACGTTTAATGCAAATAAGTATATTATACATGACTCATACTAACCCATCCATACTAACTTGGCTTAATGCTATATCTTACCAATTTCGTGCGACACGTCCACTTGACCCCCAATTTGTGTCATCCCAAGGCTCCAATTCGGGCCATCTAAATTTCGTTCATCAAAAACGGGCTCGGGCCCGTTATCTGTATGCACACCTAACATGTGTTAACTCACTAAATGATAGACGGGGGAAACCATTTTAACACATGTTGGAGCACGAAAGTCCTTACCGTCATTCTCTGCAGAAGGGACCTCTTCAGCCGCTTTCCCTTTTCCATCTAAATTTCGTTCATCAAAAACGGGCTCGGGCCCGTTATCTGTATGCACACCTAACATGTGTTAACTCACTAAATGATAGACGGGGGAAACCATTTTAACACATGTTGGAGCATGAAAGTCCTTACCGTCATTCTCTGCAGAAGGGACCTCTTCAGCCGCTTTCCCTTTTCCATCGACATCATGTGCCCTCTCACTACCGTCGCCCGAAACTATGGAATCAACCACCGCGCTACTGCACCCTTGCATGTTTAGAATAGTCGCACGCATCCCATCATGCTCAATCTTACCTTCTGCAGCTGAATAACACAATGCTGTTACAAAGCATGCACAACTTACTACCAGGAAAACATTAAATACTTACTGTTTAAAACACGGTCAGTCTCATCAACAGCCCCATTGTCTTCGCCATCCGGAACCCCCTGTTCGTCCTTATCATCAACAGCCCCGTCCGCAGCTGAAAAAACGATGCCACCACTCTCTTCCTTTCTTCCATCTGACGGTGCGTTCTTAACTTCACTCTCGATTTTAGGATCTGCACTTGCATAAACATTTTTCGAGATATCACATAGCTAAGCCTTGCTAAACAAAAAAAAACGGTTTCCGAAGCTTACCTTCCTTCCCACTCTGTTCATCATGTTTACTATCCTTGGCCTCCATCTCGACCATTTTGTCCATCTCTTGATCACAAACAAGCCTTGCTTCGTAAATCTCATCCTTTTTGACGTCATCCGCTTTAAGATTGGTGTTCTGTTCATCATTGGGCTTCGCAGCCACTTTATTGTCTGTATCCACTCTACGCTCAGCACGTGTAACAAACTGCGTGTCCAGACCCCGGTAATCTGTGCACACAAGATGACCTACGTTAAAGAAAACAAAGTAACAAAGCACACTTTTAGAGTCAGTCATTATTAAAGGGGTACGAGAACTACCATGTGCACCGTGCACTTCGGCTGCTTTAATACGCAGTATTGCACGCATTAAACCCAGCGGTTTATGCACTTCTTCGGCATCATTTTCACCCACCCCTCCTGCGCCTTTATTTTTTTCGTCCCCACCAACACTACAGTCCCCGCGACTTGAATTACCAGCATCATGAACACTCTTATCACCTTCCCCGACTTCATTTGTATTTTGCCCAAGTTCACTAAACCTCAGTTCTCTCTCTTCCAACTGCTTCTTAGTCTTGATTAACCCTATAACATCACCTGAACATTAAATGCGTTTAAGTAACGTACCCATATTAGACGGTACTACAGGTTAACAGGCTAACACATGTTATACATTACCTGACTCGTCACCACCATCCGTTTTTTCACGGAGAATCTTTATTTTCGACTTCTGGCAATTCGGGGTCACAAAGCTAGCTTTTGTTTCCGAAGCATCCTTCAACAGATTCAGACGGGGAGATCTCCTTACCCGCGCCGACATAACTGCTTCCAGCTCTCCGGTACACTCGTTTCCATCAGCAAATACGCATGATTCCTTCGCACCATCTGCTGCAACCACAAGGGAAGGTTATACTATATGATAATTAACACCTTGACGTGTGTTAAGGACTGTCATATCATTCCATAACATACAGTTAAGTAAAGGTACTTAAACTCCTTTTCGGTGTAAACGTATTCTTAAAAAGGGTATAACATGTAACAAACTACCTCTTTCTTTGCCACTTTCCGTGCCTTGTCCACCAATCTGCATACTTCTCTTTCTCCTTTTTGGCGTCACAAACATTTCTTCTGTTTCCCTAACATGCTTTAAGTTCTCAAGTCTTGCTAATCTCCGCACCTCAACCGACTTTCCACCATCTTCAATCTGTTCATCATAGTCTTCAACACCATCATTTGCGAATGATTGCACTTGAACATCAGCTGCACATTCAAAAAAAAAAAAATAAATATTGTCAATAATTACAGGTTGAAGCACCGGCCAAATGTGTTTCAGTGATACAATTAATAATGATAACCAACACAAAATGTATAACATTTAACACGTGGTTCCGTGTTCATTTCATATACATCGTTAGCCCACCTTCTTGGTCATCGAAGTCTATCGCTGAAGATCCTACTGCTTTCAGCCTACTTTTACTGATTTTTTTGTTTGCCGGATAAGCGACTTCCTGTACAAGCTCACTATTGGTGACCCATCCGAAAAATCATCATCGATGCCATCCCCTACGAAAACGTTCCCACAACGATCAATGGATTTCAAAAAAATTTAACTAAATAACACAGACAATAACAGGGCCCGACAATAACATTTACTAACCAGCGTTCTCTCCTTCATTGATGTGATTCTTTTCATCACTTCTCAAATCTTCCAAGACCGAATTGATCTTGTGCGACGCTAAATCTACCGCATCATCGTGATCCTCCCTTTCACTATCTTTCTTCTCAAACAAACTATCAAACGTTGACTTCAACTCTTGTACTTCTTCGTCTTCATGGCTCTCCACCAATAGCGAATCTAACATACCCTCAATTTTGACTTTGTTCTTCTTTGTCACGCATATTAACTGTCGTAATATCGTCAACCTCTCCTGTTGAGTATAGTTTTTAACATTTTTTTTTGCACACTATGAACATATACTAATTGCAAAAAAACACATGTTAGAGCATCTAACTTTACCTCTTTAGTTGCCCATTGTTCCACGTTATAGTTTCTGGGACGTGTTAATCCTTTAAACCGTCCTGTTCCAAACCCACCCGCAAGGATTTCAAGCCTTTCTCTCTCTCTCAATCTTTTGAAGTTCCAAAAGGCTAAAGGACACACCGCACTGTCTACCTCCATACCCGTGCACTCAACGCTATCAACGTACAACAACTACAAGAAACAACGATACGTTCAGCAAGGGAATAAATCAACTATTCTAACACATGTTAATTATCTAAGTTATTTAAAGTTGCTTACCATCAGAATCGCTAGAGGACCAACAAAGAAACTCTGTGGGTCCAGCCGATTCCATGTATCCTTGCAAGTTCTCAGCTTTTCCACAACAAAGTCACACCAGTCTATTGTTGCAAAGTCCATCTCTTCATCCAGATACTCCAATATTTCTTCCCGTAAACAACTTTGTTTATGACAATCCACCAGCACTGCCACAAAACACATTATGAAATCCATCCTGAAATCGAAACTGTCTTCGCCATCGGAATCATCAATCATTTTCACCATCTTTGTCGGCGGCACCATTGCCCCCGGGTATCTCGCCCTCCATTCCGTAATGGCATCACTGACCATCGGCAGCTTACCAATAGAACTAAACTTTTGTCCACCAGTCGGAATCCCTAACAACTTGTGGATCACTTTCCTGTTCACCTTGATATCACCGGCAGGCGTACATATCAACATTTTATCTGGATTGAAATTGTCCACAACAAAATAACCTAACTTCGCCGGCAAACCATCAACGCTGAAAGTTAGCATTCGTCCAAAGCCCATTTCCCTGACTGCGTCACGTTGTTGTTCTGTCAATGCCCGTACACACTTATAAAACTGCAACGGTGCAGATCTTGTCCTTATGCCTGGAAATTCATCCTTTTTTGCGCGCTTCCGGGCTTTCTGAACCTTTTCCGGTTTCTTACGTTCTACCTTAGCTTTCCCTGCTCTACCTTTCCCTTTTTCATCAGAACCCTTGTTCTTTTTGGTCTTCAACGCTCCGCCCTTCGATGAAGCCGTCACGTCTGACCAACATTTTTATATGAAACAACAACATTACAAACAATTAGTCTAACTGGCAACATCCAATGATAAAATGTAAGAACTTTGCATTCATAACATCCAAATTTCTTAAGGGCTTAAAAATTAACTAACCACAGTTTTTTTCGCATCACATTGCCATAATTAACATCGGCGCTGTTTACTTCACCTGTTGATTATCAAATGTTAGTCCGTTTTCAGGGTCAAGCACAACTAACACATGTTAACAGAAGCCAAGTATGTAACTAACCACGTTTTCTTTTATTTCCACTCCTGGAAATATCCCCGACATTGCTTTTCTTCCCTACAGTTTTCAAACATGTTAATGAGATTTATCTGGATACGCAACTAGCCTCTATTGCAACAAAAAGGAACTTACCATCTGCTTTTTGTTATGCCCCCGTCTGCTTACACCACAACCTTTCATTTTGCACCGATACATTCGTAAGTTAGACGATTATCTGCAACAATACTTTATACAAATTATAAAAAATATTACTACTTAATCGTTACATTTTTCCTGTCTCTTCCCATGGCTTGTTGACACAATATCGGCATCATCATACACTGTAAGGCATCAGACACAATTTAGTTACGCCCAATTTCATACCCAACACACTATCAACATACAGATCACCTTTGAACTATGTAAAGTGTTTAGTAACATAAAAATTCTAAACCTAGCTCCCGTTGCGTTGGACCAAAGTCAGCTCGCTGTTTGGAAGGACCGGGCTTGGGTTCCTCCGATAAAATCACAACGCTAGGGCTACCAGAACTTTTTTTGCCCTAAATTGTGTTTCGAAGTCCTACATATTTAAAAATAAAACAAACTCAGGTTGCCTTTTTCCAATAATCGGTTGAAGAAAACCTACTTCGACATGACGGATAACAACAAACTAACCTTTGTTTGAAGTCTGAATCTTCCGTAAACGCTTCAGCTTCAACGACGACGACAATATTATGAACGACTTCCTCATCGGCTTCTATGTTAGGGTTTGTGGGTAGTAGCTTTTCAATGCTTCTTATCAATTGTAAAGAAGAAAACCTTTTGAATTGAGAAAGGATTAAGGACGAGAGAGAAATATGAACAGGAATGGGAGAAATGAGTAAAATGGGAAAAAGAAGAGAGATTTTTGAATTTGGTTAAACCTCTTTGATTAGACTGCTACTGATGCAGTCGTTCCTGTCTTCCCAATGCTTTTGGATACCGAAAATGCCTTCGATGGTACAAGTTGGCCAGTGTTTTCTATTTCTTTTTATTTTTATTAACACAAATAATCATGGCCCTTGATCAACTTAGATGTAAGCTAATCAATGGTTCAGAAAGGGTTTCCATAGTTTTCTCAAAAAGAAGGGGTTTACTATATAACCAAGCCCTATATTATATATATATATGGGACCGCTAAAATGAAAAACCATCTCCAGTTTTAAGAACCGCGAACAAGATGGATGAGATTAAAAGTAATTAATATTAATATTAAATACATTTTGTCTTATTATTGTCTTAATATTTTAATTCAAAATGGTAGTTTAGTAAAATTACTCTTTTTTGTCTTTTAGTCTTTACTATTTTTTTATTACTTTTTTATTTTTATTATATTACTTTTTATTTTTTTAAAAAGAATTTTTTTATTAAAAGCATTTTTTAAATTCAGATTTTTTTAACAAGACAAATTTTTTTTTGCGCGTCGGTTTTTTGCATGCCGTTTTTACGTTCGGCTTTTTCAAGCGTCGTTTTTTTAAGGCGCCGTTTTTTTACATCCCGTTTTAACGCGGCGTTTTTTACGTTCCCGTTTTTTTCCACGGCGTATGCGCCGCATTCGCGCCCCTTGTTTAGGCGCCGTTATTCACACGGTTTTTTACGTTTTACAACTTACGTAGAAAAAGTTTTACGTTTTACGTTAAACTTTTTACGTTTTTACGTAAAATTTTTACGTTTTACGTTAAACTGTTACGTTTTACGTAAAACTTTTTAAAGTTTTACGTTTTACGTTAAAATTTTTACGTTTTACGTAAAACTTTTTACGTTTACGTTAAACTTTTTACGTTTTACATTTTACGTTAAACTTTTTACGTTTTACGTTTTTTACTTTTTACGTTTTTTCGTTTTACGTTTTATGTTAAACTTTTTACGCTTTACGTTAAACTTTTTACGTTTTACGTTTTACTTTTTACGTTTTTTCGTTTTACGTTTTACGTTTTATGTTAAACTTTTTACGCCTTTACGTTAAACTTTTTACGTTTTACGTTAAAAAGTTTTACAGTTTAACTTTTTACGTTAAAAAAGTTTACGGTTTAAACTTTTTACGTTTTACGTTAAAAAGTTTACGTTTTACGCCCCGCGTTGAAAGTTTACGTTTTACATTAAAAAAATTACGTTTTACGTTAAAAAGTTTACGTTTTACGTTAAAAAATTTACGTTTTTACGTTGAAAAAGTTTACGTTTTACGTTTTTACGTGAAAAAGTTTACGTTTACGTTTTTACGTGGAAAAAGTTTACGTTTTACGTTTTACTTGAAAAAGTTTACGTTTTATGTAAAAAGGTTTACGCTTTACGTTAAAAAATTTACGTTTTACGTTAAAAAGTTTACGGTTTTCACTTTTTTTTTTTTTGCAAAACTTTTTTACCCACCCCTCCTCTGATTCACCATCATCCATTGTTAATTTACTCCGGTGACAACCAGATGAAAAAAAATCAAACCTTTAGCAATAAAAACACTACAAATCAAGTCAAACCACACAATTATTAACCAAGAGCAAGATTCAACTAACCCAAAAAATTAATACAAACAATTTTAATGAAACTTTATAAATAAAAATAAATAAAACCTTGCAAAAGTCTTTAAACCGAGCTTTCAATAGTAGACTCCGCTTTCCATAGAACACTCAACGGTTTGATTTGATCGGCTTAAATATTAAAAAACCAAAAACGGACAATTCCAAATGTCGTATCTGTCTTCTCTCATACGATCAAAAACCCTAAATTGAATATGTCCAGCCACCAACGTTTTGATTCTTCTTCTTGTTGACTGATAAAGAAGGTGATCGGAGATGTTGCTCGATGATGAGATGTTGCAGGTTTGTTTCGAAACCGATAATCGGAGAATGGTCGAGGTGACCGGAGATTATTGGTGGCGGAGGTGAACAGAGATGATGTAGACGACTGGTGGTGGTTACGGAGGTAAGTTGATCGGAGAAGATGATGGAGGTCCGTGCGGTGGTTGAAGCCGGAGACAACGATGATGAAGGTGGAGGTTGAAGACGGAGGGTGTTGACAGTGATCGAGAAGAATGGAGGATGAAGATGAATGATGAACTGAGAGTGGTGGTTAACGAGGGAGAGATGTGGCCGCCGGTGACGAACAGTTTGCAGGTGGTGGTCGTCGTCGATGTGCTGTGGAGAAGATGAAGATGGAGTGGAGTTGCAGGTTGGTCAGAGACGGTGCCGGAGAAGATGGAGTGGACTGCCTTTCACCGCCGAAGGTCTGTGAATCAGAGAAATTAGTGTTGAACAACTTTGAGAGAGAGAGAAATTAGTGGGATTTAAATTTTTGGGGTGTGTGATAGTTTGAGAGAGAAGAGAGAAGGTCTGTGGTGAATCAGACTTTAAAAAGACAAAAAGACAGACATGATTTGATAGATTTAGAAAATGACTATATTACCCTTCAGCTTTTAAATTAATAGTGTATATGTGTCATTATTTGATTGGTGGAGACTCGCACTCACGGCTCTTACAACTGGGGGTGGTTTTCATTTTAGCGCCCCACATATATATATATATATGTATATATATATATATATATATATATATATATATATATATATATATATATATATATATATATATATATATATGTAGAGTAGGGTTCCTGCGGAAAGTGTGTTTTTCCTAGAAAGTCTAGGAAGCAATAAGAACGCGACATGTGGCATTGAAAAGATTTTAACTAAAAGGACAATTGTGTAATTTGAATATTATTTTAATTATGAATTATTTTATTAGGATAACTAACTAACTAGATAATTATGGAAACTAAATATTCCATTTAATTCAATTTAAATCATACAATCCATACACCATATTCACATGAATTCGTAAAAAAAGATTTTACAACATTGTTGGGGGATTCTTGATGTTGTGTTTTAACAGCAAGCAGATTTCTTGACGCTGTGTTTTAACAGCAAGCAGATTTCTTGACGATGTGTTTTAACAGCAAGCAGATTTCGATTTCTTGACAATGTGTTTTAACAGCAAGCAGATTGCTGGAGGATTCTTGACACTGTGTTTTAACAGCAAGCATATTTCTTGTCCTTGTGTTTTAACAGCAAGCATATTTCTTGACGCTGTGTTTTAACAGCAAGCAGATTGCTGGAGGATTCTTGACATTGTGTTTTAACAGCAAAGCAGATTTCTTGACATTGTGTTTTAACAGCAAGAAGATTTCCTTGACGTTGTGTTTTAACAACAAGCAGATTGATGGACATTGTGTTTTAACAGCAAGCAGATTTCTTGACATTGTGTTTTAACAGCAAGCATATTGCTGGACACACTGTCAGTGTCTTCGTCTTCAAACACAACCCAGTGTCTACGTCTTCAACACACTGTCATCATCAACATTAAAATGGTAAAACACATAAACCTTAAAACACACTGCCATCATCAACATATTCAGATGTCATTTTAAAACACGCTTTCATCATCAACATTTAAATTGGTTAAACACGGAAACCTTAAAACACACTGCCATCATCAACATTAAATTGGTAAACACGGAAACCTTAAAACACAATGCCATCATCAACATTAAATTGGTAAACATGGAAACCTTAAAACACACTGCCATCATCAACATTAAAATGGTAAAACACATTAACCTTAAACACACTGCCAACATCAACATATTCAGATGTCATTTTAAAACACACTTTCATCATCAACATTAAATGGTAAAACACATATACCTTAAAACACACTGCCATCATCAACATATTCAGATGTCAAAAAAAAAAAAAAAACCCCCGATTCAATGATAGATAAAAAAAATTGAAACACGTATGAAAAACAACAACCGATATGGAAACATCACCGGCCGACCAACAATTAAAATCATCATCTTCCTTATAATATAATATAAAGAAGAATGACAAAATTAATAACTTACAATCTTCCTTATTCACGTGATGATGATCAATACTTGATATGATGTTGCCGCTAATATGATGATGATGTTTTTCTTCTCAAAAAAATCGTGCCCTCCAAAACCTGTTGTCGATGTTGATGTATGATGTTGTCACAACATCTGGCTGCCGTCAAACCAAGTGTTGATGATGATTTTGTGATTGTTCCTAGAAATCCTGGCATTTTCGCAACACACATCGCCATTGAGAGAGAGAGAGAGAAAGAAAGAGAAGAAATCCCATGATTTTAGGGATTGGTTATTGATATGGCAGTTTCTTGATTTAAAACACTTCCAATTACCAAAATACCCTCACTATATTAAAAGTCACTAATTATATAAGTAAGATATTACGAAAATGCCATCCATATGATCTAAGCCATTAAAAAACACCAAACGAAGGGCCCAGATCGCTTCCTAGACTTTCTAGGAAAAATGCACTTTCCGCAGAACTCCTACTCTATATATGTATATATATATATATATATATATATATATAGGGAGCCGCTAGAATGAGAAGCAATAAGAGTAGGAGCCCCTATATATATATATATATATAGAGTAGGAGTTGGGTGGAAAGTGTGTTTTTCCTAGAAAGTCTAGGAAGCAATAAGAACGCGACATGTGGCATTGAAGGATTTTTTTTAAAAGGGCATTTATGTACTTTCACAATCTATTTTTATTTTAGGAAATTATCTTCAATAACTAACTATCCATAAATTTCGGAATTTTTTGTTTTTCGATTTTTTATCTCACTTATATCAATCTTTCCTTCGTTTTCTTGCTGGAATCTATCAGCATGTTCTTGGTACTGTGTTTTAACATTCAGATTCATACAACTGTGTTTTAACTGCAAGCAGATTCATACAGTTGTGTTTTAGCATTCAGATTCAAACAGTTGTGTTTTAACAGCAAGCAGATGCATACAGTTGTGTTTTAGCATTCAGATTCATACAGTTGTGTTTTAACAGCAAGCAGATTCATACAGTTTGTGTTTTAGCATTCAGATTCATACAGGTGTGTTATAACAGCAAGCAGATTCATACAATGTGTTTTATCATTCAGATTCATACAACTGTGTTTTAACAGCAATCAGATTCATACAGCTGTGTTTTAACAGCAAGCAGATTCATACAAATGTGTTTTATCATTCAGATTCATACAGCTGTGTTTTAACAGCAAGCAGATTCATACAAATGTGTTTTATCATTCAGATTCATACAACTGTGTTTCAACAGCAATTCAGGATTCATACAGCTGTGTTTTAACAGCAAGCAGATTCATACAAATGTGTTTTATCATTCAGATTCATACAGCTGTGTTTTAACAACAATTCAGATTCATACAGCTGTGTTTTAACGGCAAGCAGATTCATACAAATGTGTTTTACATCAGCAGATTTCGCCCCAGCAAGCAGAGTCATCCACAACAAACGGAATACCTACAAACATTTGTTATTTTAAACACACACCTAGGGTTCTTGCGACTTAAACTGTGCTTCCAGCAACTTCAACTTTTCTTCGGCGACTTCATCTCTGCTTCCATCCATCTTGTTCAAATCCCTCTGTTCTTTGAATCTCTTCCCTTCAAACATCAGTTATTTCAATGTAGAACACGATTGAACCCTAATCGCCTACTAAAACACAGAACACAATGTGGGAGATCTTACGTATATAGAAGTTGGTAAATCTCTTATCTTGATCCATGATTTTAGGTATTTTTTGGTATGATTTTAGAGGGTTTTCGTTGTATTTTTGGTATGATTTTAGAGAGAGAAAGAGAAAGAGGGAAAATGGCGTGTATTAAGGGAGATGTGATATCTCTGACGGTTATTTTGATTGATTTAAAACACACATAAGGACGAATTGCCCCTCCTCATTTAAAACAATCTATTAAATATAGTAAAATTATTACAAGATTGCCCATTGATTTGATCTCAACCCTTAAAACACACCATCGGATGGACAAGATCGCTTCCTAGACTTTCTAGGAAAAACACACTTTCCGTAGGAACCCTACCTCTCTCTCTCTCTCTCTCTCTCTCTCTCTATATATATATATATATATATATATATATATATATATATATATATATATATATATATATATATATATAGGGGGCTGCTAGAATGAGAACCACCTTAAGTTGTAAGAACCGCGGAGAACTACACCCCACGGAGCGCCGTTCGCCATGATTATTTTTTACAAGTAGATGTGTGTATTATAAACACAGCCGTAAAAAATCATGGCGAACGGCCGCTCCGTGGGGGTGTAGTTTTTTACACCACAAGTTTGGTGTTTTTTAATTTTTTTTCTTTTTTTCTTTTTTTTTTCACCAAACTTGTGGTGTAAAAAACTACACCCCACGGAGCGCCGTTCGCCATGATTTTTTTAACGGCTGTGTTTATAATATACACATCTACTTGTAAAAAAAAAATCATGGCGAACGGCGCTCCCGTGGGGTGTAGTTCTCGCGGTTCTTACAACTCGAGTGGTTTTCATTCTAGCGGCTCCCTATATATATATATATGTTAAGGTTCATTTAAGAACCACCCTTTATAGCGAGAACCACGAGAACCAATGTGAACACAAACAAAATAAACCTATCCCACCACCACCTAGACCCCCACCCCATCACAACCCAAAAACCTAAACACCTCCAGACCCCCCCCCAAAAAAAAGAAAAAGAAAAAGAAAAAAACCATACCTCACCAAAAAACCTCAAAAAAACCTAAACTCCACCCCCAAAACCTAAAAAAACGTAACCACCCCCCCACACCCAAGCTGAATGCTACAAACTCAACATAAAGTTAAACCTCACAACTAAATGCTAAAAAAAAAATTTAGTGACGAAATTTAGCGAATTTTAATAAAAAATATTTTGTATGTTTTAATTTTTTTTAGGTATTTTTAGTTGTGTTTACACTAGTTCTCGCGTTTCTCGCAATAAAGAGTGGTTCCTAACGGATCCTTGTCCTATTATATATATATATATAACTAGTCGTTTACCGCGCGATGCGGCGGGAAACATATCAATTAGGTTGGTGAGTTTAGGGCTATGTACGCGGGGGGGGGGGGGGGGGGGGGGGGGGGGGGTTTTGGATCATAACTAAAATCTAAATTTTCGGTTAAGGTACTCTCAAAATCCAATATGTTACACTATAAAATAAAACTTACAACACGTATTCGTTTTCTATTAGTTTATTAATAATATCTTGATATATTGTATAGCACTTAAGTTAGTTTCCTTGTTCGATAATATTTTATAAAAGTTTATATATGATATGTTATGTGTGAATTTAGACAAACTCTACCTAGATGGTTTACAACTCAAATAAAAATATATAAAGCAATATGCCTTTTTGTTGTTCGGGAATTTCAAAGTAAGATGTAATGTTTAAAAATATACAAGTTAATGGTTATAAAATAACTTTTCATCAACAAACAAAATTGCTGCAGTGCGTTTAGAAAACCAAGAGATGCACCTGAGTTAACGCTATTTGTGATTTGTGATGGGAAAATGTCACAATTCTTCAAAGTCATTGTGACATCAAACCAGCCATGAACGGGAAAAAGTTAAAATAAATACTTAAAAATCAACCATCACATATAGACACATATAGTGCAGTTCCAGACTTTCAATTAAAATTTGTTCCCCTACAAAGATACAATGTACTTCATGAAGTGATCTTATATGGGTGGCCACATTAAGATATACGCGTGCAGTGTTCAACCTGAAATGATACAATGAAGATGTCTTAAACCGGTAAGAGAGCTCAAGTATAGAAAACAATCCGATAAGTCTTTATTACCTTCTTTCCACGGATAACAGCTCCAGGCTCTCTTTGGAGTACCATATATTTTGCAACCGTGATAAACATACCTGTTGGAGCAAGAGTACCAGCCTAGTCGAATTCCATAATGATGCCTTTCATCTCCTCGGGTTTAAACTGAAAAAAAAAGAAGCAGAAGAAAGAAACAGTGACAAAAGTGAATTAACCTTGAGCAAACTATCATAACCTGATGAGATTCATGAATCGTTCATCCAATAAGGTCGTAGATGGATCTACTAATCATGTAACATAGATCTTGTAATCATTCAGATCATGTAACTTAACATATTTGGGTTCTTATGTTGAAGCTATCATTACACTATCAAATACAGGTAAACCGCTATTCAGCAGACAAAATGGTGACATCAATCTCGATTTTAGATCTTGTGATTTGTAGTAGGGGTGGCAATCGTGTCGGGTTGATGGTTGGCGGGTTGACGGGTTGAAATGTTCAACCCTAAACCGACCCATATTCGGGTTAACCCGAAGCCAACCCGTTTAACCCATATTTTTAAATGGGTGATTTAAGTTGACGATTTATGAACGAGTTGTTCGGTTTTAATCGGGTTATCGATAACATGTTTAATGATGAGTATGAGTGTGATAAACACATAATACAATGTGTCAAAATTAACATTATTATAACTAAATGCAGCCTTGGTTTCAAAATCCCCAAACGTTATTTTTTTTGTTATCAATGGGATTTGAACCCTCGTCATATGAAAAGGCAAAGTCCCTATGAGCAAATTGCACATTTAGTTCTGCCGTTCTTGCCTCAATGCACTGGGCCTTCGTAATCTGTGTACCTCTAAATCTCTGAACTCTATAATTACATGGATTAGGATTAAAAGCCCAATAAAACCCACCCGAACCTATCACATAATAACCACCTAGTACAGGATCTGGAGCCCGATTTTAGCAAACAAAAAAAGTATATGAATACTGGTGCCTGATTAAGCTTGATAGCAGAAAGAATTAAAAGTCACTCATAAATTAGTCTGAATTTAGCAAAGCTTCTAATTGTTACTACACCATAATTAAATCTCTCGCATATAAATACAAGACTTGCGGTAAAACATGTCATCTTGAGATTCTTTGAAACCAACTTCAATAGGTTTGGATCTTCAGAAGTGAGCTCGCCAAACCTGCAACAGAAAATTAGCCTTCCAACAGATGGATTTTGTCTTCAGTAATCTCAGGGACAAGAAAACTGAAAAAACACTCAACAAAAGATGCAAGAAAAGACCATTTGGTGCAGTATAAAAGTTAAGATGATTTGTCAAAATATGAAACTGTAGTTACCTCGGCGAAGCTATTGGTCGTGGCTGTTGTGGACGGTTGCGTGGCTGCAACAGAAACAAGTTTACAACTCGTCGTTTCCAAAAAGAGTCAAATATAGTCTGATAGTCATAAAAAAGATCAAGTCACTTCAAAGTTCTATTCCATAAATCAATAAAATGAATTGAGAACATATGGTAGAGAAAATACACTTTAACTAAACCGACTGGTTTGTGTGGACAGGCCAAAATGGTTTAGTTAGCGCAAGTGAAACTTCACTAACGCCTAGGTCCAACGAGCACCTTGGTCCATCCAGGCACAAAAAACAATCTGAACCACCAAAACCAGTTTCAAATGGCCTGGACAGCCAAAAACCGCCTGGACAAGACTAAATCAAAGCTGAACCAGCGATTTCCTTTGCCAAATTTATTTACATCATTAGAAAATAAATAAATTTTTTAAAATTCGCTATTTTTAACCAAAACCTAAAATCCAGCTATTTTTAATCGCTATGTATATTTAAGAAAAAACTGAAATCCCGTTATTTATCGCTACATTCCGTGTAGCGACCTTCGACCTAAACACACTACGCTATTCACTATAGCAAACGACCGCTATTAACAACTATGGTAAATAAAAAAAATATCAATTTTTTAGTGTTTGAAACATAAAATCTTCAAGAGAATCTCATTACTGAAAAATAAATCATCTGTCTCATGATAACTTCAAATTTTGACCAGATGGAGGTGTTTGACTATTTCTGTACAAGTCAAATACCAGAAATAAATCATTAATTAAAAAAATTAGAACTTTTCAAAATTAGAAAATTACCTCACGGTATATCCCTCTATTGGTGGCAAAGATTACATTTGGGGATAATGAGCTTTCCAAAGCACGGTTTAGGTACGAAAAACACTCCATATCCAGCATATGTACCTGCAAAACAAGTTAGATTAGTAAAATAACTAATTATTAGAGTTAATTACTATTTTCGTCCCTGTGGTTTGTCAAAATCACTATTTCAGTCCATTAGTTTAAAAATTGCGATTTCAGTCCCTGTGGTTTCACTTTCGTAACCATTTCAGTCCTTGTGGTTTCACTTTCGTAACCATTTCAATCCATTATTTTGTTAAGTACGGGGACTGAAATGGTTACGAGGTGGACTGAAACGGTTACGAAAGTGAAACCATAGGGACTGAAATAGCAATTTTTAAACTAATGGACTGAAATAGTGATTTTTGACAAACCACAGGGACGAAAACAGTAATTAACTCTTAATTATAATAACCCATGTTAAAAAAGATATAAAAAGGAATACCTCGTCAGTAAATAAGACACCGGTGACAAGCTCTGCCACCCTTTGAAATTCTCCATCAAAACCTCGGTTTTCTTTACTTCCGATGAGTAGACTTCTGATCCAACATGGGACAAAATGGGACCTGCATATAATTATTTATAACAAGTATACTTTATCCCTCACATATATAATGATTGTGATTTCGGATAAACGCGAATAGGGTGTGTATGTTGTATAATATGACATACCTTAGTGCCAAGTTCTAGAGAGATACCAAGGGCAAGGGCAGTTTTTACCCGTACCCGGTGGTCCAGCATGTAGAAGTGCCCTTCCAGCCATCTTTTTTTCTGGCGGATCATATCGACTACAAGACCACCAGCCTCTCTTGCAGCCACCAGTATGACAAATCCAACAGTTAAAGGTATTGCTTTCCAGTAGCCTACACAAAATTATAGGTACCCGTATCATTATATGTCCATCATGAAGTAAAGGCTGACATTATTAGAACACCAGTTACCCACACTATCCAGACATCATTGACATGCCATACACTCATACGGGCCATATCATGTCCTACGGGTCATAAACTCTATCCAGACATCATTGACATGCAAGTTCGCCAAAATTTATAGGGCTTGTATGAATTGTTTGATTGTCACATTAATTATTGATGTTTATCTTATCATAATACAAACCCTTGTGTTTATTCATACATACAGATTAAAGCATCCAGAGTTTACAACAGATGAATATTGTATAACCATTACAAATATTTTTTTTTACTTTTTAGTTATACACCACAAAAAAAAAAAAGCAGTTTCACATTCACATTCAAGAACCTCTTGTCAACAATCAACACACAGGTTCAATTTCCACACCTCAAGCTGATTAGCGAATTTTCTCAAGCTCTGCATCAATCTTCATTTTATTTGTCAAACAACAATAGTTCAACGATATAAGCTTATGTTGGCCCTTTTGTCTGTATATCTAACAGATTAACAGAATCTATGTTGTCCAGTTTGATACGCTTATCATAGTTTCAGATTTTGACTTGACCTGTTACCCAAGCCGTATAATTTCCAGTGGTAAAGAGATACTGAAAAATTTGTGACTCACCTGGTGTCCGCCACTCGCCAACCCAACCAAATCCATGATGAGCCCTATTGAAAAAACAAGATACACAAAGAAAAGCTAAAACTGATTAGTTTGCCAGCTGAAATGGAAAGGGTAAAGCGGGTCAACTTTGCTTACTTTGCTGTGGTTACGGCTATTGGGAAAACCAACATAGCGCTTCTTTCAATTTTGGCTTTAATAGCAGGAACATCGAGCTGCAGAAACAAATAATATAAATTTCTATAACATAATCAAGGGTTTGGGTCGAAATGGTACATTTTAATATCACTTTGGGCCCATTTTCAAGACTTTTTTTTGTAAATATACAATGCAATTTAGGAGGTTGTACGTCTTTGAATACACTTTGACCTGTTAACCATTTCGACCAATTTCACTTGTTTCCTAATTAGTTATATTTTCTAGTTTTGGCCTGTTAAAAATATAACCTAAATCGACCCGTTCGTAAGCAAATAAGGTTCAGCTAAAGACAAGGTTAACATTTAGCGTACCTCTTTATCTACATGAAATAAAGCTAGTCTGGACCGATAATATAATTCTATATCAGGAGGTAGGCTCTGGTATAATGTGCTTCTTGCAATGGAAGTCTCCAAGTTGTTAACTGAATGCTTGCATATTTCTCCAATTTAGTTGAAAAAAGTAAGCAAATAACTTATGTGTACTCTTCCTACTAAATACCTAGTATTAAATCATAAGAAAAGGGGATTTCATACCCCTGTCATGGCATATCAATGAGGCAGTAAGCCCTTGTCTTTTAGGGGATTAGGGCCATATGACCAGGCGAAAATGGTTATACAGGCATAATCACTTTGTCAGTGGTCACGTCAATGTACCCATCATACGGTCCGTGTATTTTGGTGAATTCCAACTCATATGCGTGTATAAGACATTAAGGTCCATACGATGTGCCAGTCTAACACACTATACAACCCTCCTGATCATTTTCGCCATGTCATACAGCCTCTATGACAGTTAGGGGTGGCAAAATGAGTGGGCTGGGCATGTTTGGGTAATGGGTTAGGAATGGGTATGGGTTAAGATGGGTTTGGGTTAGGATGGGTTTATTAAGAAATGGGTTAGGATAGGTTTAGGTCAAGATGGATTTGGGCATGACAGGCTAAAACTATAAATAAATAAAAAAACAAAAAAATCCAAAAAAAATCCAAAAAAAAATCAATAATCAAAAAAATTTAAAAAAATCAAAAAACAAAAGGCCATCCTGTGACAATCAAATGTTACACCACATTAACGCGGTATTTTTTTCAAGATTTCTCACAAAGAACTTGATTATCCAGATTGTTACCATCTTCGCGCATTCTTCAGCAAGACCAGGCACAGCTGCATCATGCAAACCAGGGCTGCAGTGTGCTTTATCCATGTTCTGTAATAAGACTTTGACAACATAAGCCAAACCCGTAGGCATAACCACTTCCTAAATCAATCTTATTTCGAATACAAATCAATAAAACTGCAACTTCTTTTATTATAATTACTTTAAACAAATACAAAATGACTTCTAAACATAAATCACATGGTGTTACTATCTTGAACACTCTTATCATCCTATATGTACGTAAGAATTAACCAATAACTGCTCACCTCATTTGTAGAGTTGACAACAGCATCAACTTCCAGATTCCAGGGGTTACCTCTCCACAAAAAAATCTTGGAGTTTATTTCAACATCAACTGGAAATCTAGAAACCATACCATTCCACTGCTCTCAGTCTCAAAATATACAGTTAACGGGTCCGGAAAGTGTAATCTTCAGTCTTCTTCGGATTCATATGAACATCTTAAATCTACATGACTCCATCGAGGAACTTGGTCCAGAGTCACAACAACATCCATGGTAGGTAGCTTTCAAAACAAATGGAAACATAATTATATTCTGATTGATTAAACTACTGGAAGTGAAATTGAAAGATATGATTATCTTGGTAAGGTTGCATCATAAGTATATACAAAATAACATAATAGATTAAAAGGTTACTCACATCGCCATAACCTCCTCCGACAAGAGATCTGTACTATCTGTCACATGGGGTGCGGCAATTGACCCTAGTGAACCATAACAGTCGTTCATCCGCACTTCAGCTCATCACCTCAGCCTCCTTAGGTCGCTACCGGAGAAGCAACCTTAACCGCCGTCATCGGGATTAGACGTGAAACCCTAAGCCGTCATCTGTTCTGCTTCGGTGACATAAACCCGGCTCTCCTTCTCCATCGCCTCTCTCTCTATTTCTCGTTCTCTCTTTGTCTCCCTCTCTTCTCTTTTCATTTGGGAATTCAAAATTTGAAAATGCAGAGAGAGGAATTTGACAATCTGGGGGAAATGTTTTGGAAGCTTTTGAAAATGAGATCTGCGAGTAAGGGATCATGATCCGTGTGAAGAGTAATGGACGGTAGGATCATGATTCATGTGAAGATGGATGGTAGGATCAGGATTTGTTTGTTTTCATAAGGGTATTATTGGAAAGTGAGGATATAATTGTGTTAGTTGTGCTTAAAAGACTTGTACAACATGTTTGAAAGGTGTTTTAAGAAAATTTAAAGGACCTTAAGAAGTCCTTCTGATATGCTTATTAATAATAGTATAGATATATATATATATAATGCATATATAGGAGAAGGATCCGTAAGGAAGCACCTTTATTGTGAGAACCAATGTGAACACAGCAACCAAAAATACCTAAAAACAGCCCCTGCCTCGGGCGGTCGCGGGGCGCGACATCTATCGTGTTGCGCGACGGTGAAACTGAATTGATGTCGCGTAAGCGTGACAGCCCTATTTCGACAGAATACTTCCCTTTGCTGCTGCATAAAGTGTCCAGCTATGTTTTCAACCAAAACTCAACTTGAAACTTACATAACTTTTGAGCTAAGCGTTCGTTTTGTGTATTCTTGTTTTTGCGCGTCTGTAATTTAATTACGGATTTGTTTACCATCCTAACTCACTTCAAAGCTGAATTATAAGAAAAAGGCTTAAAGATCCTTCATGCCATTATTCGACCCGTTCGATTCCACATTTTAATTTCCGACGTAACCTAGCTACTTTCAGCCCCAACAATCATTTCTACCTTAGCATTTTCATTTATTAATTAATCATACATGACCTTATCACATTTATGAGCATTAAATAACTCCCTAAGCATACTAATAAGTGAGTCAGAAGTCACTTAACTTAAGCGTGCGTATTAGAGCTTACTTCTTCT